>NW_027287046.1:0-141559 GCF_022747635.1 Hetaerina americana | reverse complement strand
CCACGTAGCACTCCACCCCGAAAGAGTCTGTAAAAGGCAACGAATTCGACCCAACGTTGCTGGAAGCAGAATTTCCCCCCGCGGAGAGGGACGAGGAAATGAAATGGAAACTTTAAAACAGATGAAATAAACACAATATGGTCATTCGGAAAGAATGGATTATAACAAAACGCATAAGGTTAGTGGAAGAGCATGCATAATACATAACCTAATGATTTTTTAGACGCTGAGGGTGGCTAGTGGAATTTTTGCTATCTATAACCCCTGCAGTTGCTATCCCGTATCGTCCGGGGGGAAATGGAGTCCTTAAGTCTTCTAGCTCTGGCATCTATTTCCTGAATTTTATATGCATGATCCAAGCGACCAATTTATATATATTAGTACGAATAATTTGCGAGACCTCGGTGCTGAGCCATGCGGATTAAATTTATTCAATCATTTTCAATCTTGCATTGAGACGTCTTTCAGCCAATGATTCCCACCCTAAATCCATGAATATTTATATAAAAACACATACATTATGGCACCCTCATTTCTTCTTCTTGGCCTTATGGTTAAGATCAAATTGAGGTCCGGCCCCCCGGTGCACTTGCAAGTCCGCAATGGACCTGTAGCTTGAACACCGAGGCCGCACGGCCGCCTTAGGACCCCCGGGGGAACTCTCCGTCAATCCCGTACGTATCCGAGCAGGGCGGATGATTTGAAATACGCGCGGTTTCATTTTGGCCGCGACGATGGTCAAGCGACAGTTATTCGAGCTTTACGCCCGATCGGTTTTGTTGACCTCCTCACTCTAGCAGGTATTTGTGAAAGATTATATCAGCCAAAAAACCATCATCTCAAATCGCTAAACAATTTAAATGTCTTCCCGAATCCACTCGTACTGGCCCAGACCAGCCATAGAAACCGAGAAGAGGTTGAGTGCCTTCAGCGGATAACTCGGCCGCCACCTGGACTTTGCAGGTGGGATATCACGATATCAATGCAAACTTTGATATTTTGAAATGTTTCGTTCCGCGGTTTCTCAGACCGCGGGGGGAAGCAGAGCGGCCAGGTCCGGAGGGGACCTGGAAGCGCACCATGGGCCGGACTACACTTTGATCTTAGCCATTAGGCTAAGAAGAAGTAGTCGGGGGAATCAAACTGTATGATTTCGCGCACGAGCGCTCCTACGCGACGAAGCCCCTTGGCACGTGCCACCCGTGGGTAAAAGGGGAGGGGAGGAGTCGGGTTCGAATGCCAAGACGTTCCTCCTCTACTGATTGCGGGAGGAGGGGAGGCGGAGGGACCTAGCACGCGAGGAATTCTATTCTGGTGGGCGCGACGCGCTGAATTTAAAATTTATTTTGTTGAATTTTTTCGTTCCGCAGTCCCTTAGAAAACGAGAAAACCCTCCGTCGCACCCCTCTGTCTTCAGCATTTACATCTTTTAAACATTTTGTTAGTTCAAAACGAAAAATTTTCAATTAACATTCCACGTGTTTCAGGCCGTAGAATATTGTCCACCAGGCCCCGTGGTGCCTATGATTTTAATGCCCTCCCCATGCCGCCACGTCCTTCACATAAAAAACGGGGCGGCGGGGGGCCATTAGAAGAGCATCCTCGCGTGCTAGTTCCTCCGCCCCCCTTCCACCTCTCGATTCTGCGGAGTAGGAAATTCGAGTCTTCGAGGCCCCCTACTCCACCGGGCAGTGTTGTGCGAAGGCACTTCGGCGCTTAGGAATGCGCAGTCCAGTAAAAAACATAAAGTTCATCTATATCTACATAATACCCCGTTAGCAGCCGCAAGGGCGTGTGGCGTGGGGTGTTAGGTCACCAACTGTAAAAAGGAAATACAACCACATGCAAAAAGAAACAACACGCAAAAATACACCCACAGCAGGGCACACACTCATGCAAAAATCCCTTCATCCAATACTCATGCAAACGCATATACCGCAAAACAACTAAAAAACTGCACCACATGATGCAGCACGGAAGGCATCCTACAACACGGAAGCCAGCACAAACAAGCAAGAAATTTAAACATCACTACCACATGAAAATGTACCACGTAGCACTCCACCCCGAAAGAGTCTGTAAAAGGCAACGAATTCGACCCAACGTTGCTGGTAGCAGGAATTTCCCCCCGCGAGAGGACGAGGAAATGAAATGGAAACTTAAAAACAGATGAAATAAACACAAATGTGGTCATTCGGAAAGAATGGATTATAACAAAACGCATAAGGTTAGTGGAAGAGCATGCATAATACATACAACTAATGATTTTTTAGACGCTGAGGGTGGCTAGTGGAATTTTTGCTATCTATAACCCTGCAGTTGCTATCCCGTATCGTCCGGGGGGAAATGGAGTCCTTTAAGTCTTCTAGCTCTCGCATCTATTTCCTGAATTTAAATGCATGATCCAAGCGATCCAATTTATATATTAGTTCGAATAATTTGCGAGACCTCGGTGCTGAGCCATGCGGATCAAATTTATTCAATCATTTCAATCTTGCATTGAGACGTCTTTCAGCCAATGATTCCCTTTCCTAAATCCATGAATATTTATATAAAAACTCATACATTATGGCACCCTCATTTCTTCTTCTTGGCCTTATGGTTAAGACCAAATTGAGGTCCGGCCCCCGGTGCACTTGCAAGTCCGCAATGGACCGGTAGCTGGAACACCCGAGGCCACACGGCCGCCTTAGGACCCCCGGGGGAAACTCTCCGTCAATCCCGTACGTATCCGAGCAGGGCGGATGATTTGAAATACGCGCGGTTTCATTTTCGCCGCGACGATGGTCAAGCGACAGTTATTCGAGCTTTACGCCCGATTCGGTTTTGTTGACCTCCTCACTCTAGCAGGTATTGGTGAAAGATTATATCAGCCAAAAACCATCATCTCAAATCGCCAAACAATTTAAATGTCTTCCCGAATCCACTCGTACTGGCACAGACCAGCCATAGAAACCGAGAAGAGGTTGAGTGCCTTCAGCGGATAACTCGGCCGACATCTGGACTATGCAGGTGGGAATCACGATATCAATGCAAACTTTGAAATCGGGGGAAATGAAAAGAAGAATCGGGGGACCAAACTGTATGATTTTCGCGGACGGCGCTCCTACATGCCGAAGCGCCTTGGCACGTGCCACCCGTGGGTAGAAGGGAGGGGAGGGTCGGGCTCGAATGCCAAGACGTTCCTCTCTACTGATTGCGGGAGAGGGGGGCGGTGGACCTAGCACGCAAGGATTCATTCTGGTGGGCGCGACGCGCTAAATTTAAAATTTATTAAGTTGAAATTTTTCGTTCCGCATTCCTTTAGAAAACGGGAAAAACCCTCCGTCACACCCCTCTGTCTTCAGCATTTACATCTTTTAAACATTTTGTTAGTTCAAAAGAAAAATTTTCAATTAAACATTCCACGGTGTTTCAGGCCGTAGAATATTGTCCACCAGGCCCCGTGGTGCATGATTTAATGCCCTCCCATGCCGCCACGTCCTTCACATAAAACGGGCGGCGGGGGGCCATTAGAAAGAGCATCCTCGCGTTCTAGTTCCTCCGCCCCCTTCCACTTCTCGATTCTGCGGAGTAGAAAATTCGAGTCGTCGAGCCCCCTACTCCACCGGGCAGTGTGTGCGAAGGCACTTCGGCGCTTCGGATGCGCAGTCCTGTAAAAAACATAAAGTTCATCTATATCTACATAATACCCCGTTAGCAGCCGCAAGGGCGTGTGGCGTGGGGTTGTTAGGTCACCAACTGTAAAAAGGAAATACACCACATGCAAAAGAAACAACACGCAAAAATACACCCACAGCAGCGCACACACTCATGAAAAAATCCCTTCATCCAATTCTCATGCAAACGCATTATACCGCAAAACAACTAAAAAACTGCACCACATGATGCAGCACGGAAGCCATCCTACAACACGGAAGCCAGGACAAACAAGAAAGAAATTTAAACATCACTACCACATGAAAATGTACCACGTAGCACTCCACCCCGAAAGAGTCTGTAAAAGGCAACGAATTCGACCCAACGTTGCTGGAAGCAGGAATTTCCCCCCGCGGAGAGGTACGAGGAAATGAAATGGAAACTTTAAAACAGATGAAATAAACACAAATATGGTCATTCGGAAAGAATGGATTATAACAAAACGCATAAGGTTAGTGGAAGAGCATGCATAATACATAACCTAATGATTTTTTAGACGCTGAGGGTGGCTAGTGGAATTTTTGCTATCTATAACCCTGCAGTTGCTATCCCGTATCGTCCGGGGGGAAATGGAGTCCTTAAGTCTTCTAGCTCTGGCATCTATTTCCTGAATTTTATATGCATGATCCAAGCGACCAATTTATATATTAGTACGAATAATTTGCGAGACCTCGGTGCTGAGCCATGCGGATTAAATTTATTCAATCATTTCAATCTTGCATTGAGACGTCTTTCAGCCAATGATTTCCCACCCTAAATCCATGAATATTTATATAAAAACACATACATTATGGCACCCCTCTATTTCTTCTTCTTGGCCTTATGGTTAAGATCAAATTGAGGTCCGGCCCCCGGTGCACTTGCAAGTCCGCAATGGACGCGTAGCTTGAACACCGAGGCCGCACGGCCGCCTTAGGACCCCCGGGGGAACTCTCCGTCAATCCCGTACGTATCCGAGCAGGGCGGATGATTTGAAATACGCGCGCGTTTCATTTTGGCCGCGACGATGGTCAAGCGACAGTTATTCGAGCTTTAACGCCCGATCGGTTTTGTTGACCTCCTCACTCTAGCAGGTATTTGTGAAAGATTATATCAGCCAAAAAACACATCTCAAATCGCTAACAATTTAAATGTCTTCCCGAATCCACTCGTACTGGCCCAGACCAGCCATAGAAACCGAGAAGAGGTTGAGTGCCTTCAGCGGATAACTCGGCCGCCACTGGACTTTGCAGGGTGGGAATCACGATATCAATGCAAACTTTGATATTTGAAATGTTTCGTTCCGCGGTTTCTCAGACCGCGGGGAAGCAGAGCGGCCAGGTCCGGAGGGGACCTGGAAGCGCACCATGGGCCGGACTACACTTTGATCTTAGCCATTAGGCTAAGAAGAAGAGTCGGGGGATCAAACTGTATGATTTCGCGCACGGCGCTCCTACGCGACGAGCCCCTTGGCACGTGCCACCCGTGGGTAAAAGGGGAGGGGAGGAGTCGGGTTCGAATGCCAAGACGTTCCTCCTCTACTGATTGCGGGAGGAGGGGGGCGGAGGACCTAGCACGCGAGGATTCATTCTGGTGGGCGCGGACGCGCTGAATTTAAAATTTATTTTGTTGAATTTTTTCGTTCCGCAGTCCTTAGAAAACGAGAAAACCCTCCGTCGCACCCCTCTGTCTTCAGCATTTACATCTTTTAAACATTTTGTTAGTTCAAAACGAAAAATTTTCAATTAACATTCCACGGTGTTTCAGGCCGTAGAATATTGTCCACCAGGCCCCGTGGTGCCATGATTTAATGCCCTCCATGCCGCCACGTCCTTCACATAAAAACGGGGCGGCGGGGGCCATTAGAAGAGCATCCTCGCGTGCTAGTTCCTCCGCCCCCTTCCACCTCTCGATTCTGCGGAGTAGGAAATTCGAGTCTTCGAGGCCCCCTACTCCACCGGGCAGTGTGTGCGAAGGCACTTCGGCGCTTAGGATGCGCAGTCCAGTAAAAAACATAAAGTTCATCTATATCTACATAATACCCCGTTAGCAGCCGCAAGGGCGTGTGGCGTGGGGTGTTAGGTCACCAACTGTAAAAAGGAAATACACCACATGCAAAAGAAACAACACGCAAAAATACACCCACAGCAGGGCACACACTCATGCAAAAATCCCTTCATCCAATACTCATGCAAACGCATATACCGCAAAACAACTAAAAAACTGCACCACATGATGCAGCACGGAAGGCATCCTACAACACGGAAGCAAGGACAAACAAGCAAGAAATTTAAACATCACTACCACATGAAAATGTACCACGTAGCACTCCACCCCGAAAGAGTCTGTAAAAGGCAACGAATTCGACCCAACGTTGCTGGTAGCAGGAATTTCCCCCCGCGGAGAGGGACGAGGAAATGAAATGGAAACTTAAAAACAGATGAAATAAACACAAATGTGGTCATTCGGAAAGAATGGATTATAACAAAACGCATAAGGTTAGTGGAAGAGCATGCATAATACATACAACTAATGATTTTTTAGACGCTGAGGGTGGCTAGTGGAATTTTTGCTATCTATAACCCTGCAGTTGCTATCCCGTATCGTCCGGGGGGAAATGGAGTCCTTAAGTCTTCTAGCTCTGGCATCTATTTCCTGAATTTTATATGCATGATCCAAGCGACCAATTTATATATTAGTACGAATAATTTGCGAGACCTCGGTGCTGAGCCATGCGGATCAAATTTATTCAATCATTTCAATCTTGAATTGAGACGTCTTTCAGCCAATGATTCCCACCCTAAATCCATGAATATTTTTATAAAAACTCATACATTATGGCACCCTCATTTCTTCTTCTTGGCCTTATGGTTAAGATCAAATTGAGGTCCGGCCCCCGGTGCACTTGCAAGTCCGCAATGGACCGGTAGCTTGAACACCGAGGCCGCACGGCCGCCTTAGGACCCCCGGGGGAACTCTCCGTCAATCCCGTACGTATCCGAGCAGGGCGGATGATTTGAAATACGCGCGGTTTCATTTTGGCCGCGACGATGGTCAAGCGACAGTTATTCGAGCTTTACGCCCGATCGGTTTTGTTGACCTCCTCACTCTAGCAGGTATTTGTGAAAGATTATATCAGCCAAAAAACCATCATCTCAAATCGCTAAACAATTTAAATGTCTTCCCGAATCCACTCGTACTGGCCCAGACCAGCCATAGAAACCGAGAAGAAGTTGAGTGCCTTCAGCGGATAACTCGGCCGCCACCTGGACTATGCAAGTGGGAATCACGATATCAGTGCAAACTTTGATATTTTGAAATGTATCGTTCCGCGGTTTCTCAGACCGCGGGGAAGCAGAGCGGCCAGGTCCGGAGGGGACCTGGAAGCGCACCATGGGCCGGACTACACTTTGATCTTAGCCATTAGGCTAAGAAGAAGAGTCGGGGGACCAAACTGTATGATTTCGCGCACGGCGCTCCCACGCTACGAAGCGCCTTGGCACGTGCCACCCGTGGGTAAAAGGGGAGGGGAGGAGTCGGGCTCGAATGCCAAGACGTTCCTCCTCTACTGATTGCGGGAGGAGGGGGGCGGAGGACCTAGCACGCGAGGATTCATTCTGGTGGGCGCGACGCGCTGAATTTAAAATTTATTTTGTTGAAATTTTTCGTTCCGCAGTCCCTTAGAAAACGGGAAAACCCTCCGTCGCACCCCTCTGTCTTCAGCATTTACATCTTTTAAACATTTTGTTAGTTCAAAACGAAAAATTTTCAATTAACATTCCACGGTGTTTCAGGCCGTAGAATATTGTCCACCAGGCCCCGTGGTGCCATGATTTAATGCCCTCCCATGCCGCCACGTCCTTCACATAAAAACGGGGCGGCGGGGGCCATTAGAAGATTATCCTCGCGTGCTAGTTCCTCCGCCCCCTTCCACCTCTCGATTCTGCGGAGTAGGAAATTCGAGTCGTCGAGGCCCCCTACTCCACCGGGCAGTGTGTGCGAAGGCACTTCGGCGCTTAGGATGCGCAGTCCGGTAAAAAACATAAAGTTCATCTATATCTACATAATACCCCGTTAGCAGCCGCAAGGGCGTGTGGCGTGGGGTGTTAGGTCACCAACTGTAAAAAGGAAATACACCACATGCAAAAGAAACAACACGCAAAAATACACCCACAGCAGCGCACACACTCATGCAAAAATCCCTTCATCCAATACTCATGCAAACGCATATACCGCAAAACAACTAAAAAACTGCACCACATGATGCAGCACGGAAGGCATCCTACAACACGGAAGCCAGCACAAACAAGCAAGAAATTTAAACATCACTACCACATGAAAATGTACCACGTAGCACTCCACCCCGAAAGAGTCTGTAAAAGGCAACGAATTCGACCCAACGTTGCTGGTAGCAGGAATTTCCCCCCGCGGAGAGGGACGAGGAAATGAAATGGAAACTTAAAAACAGATGAAATAAACACAAATGTGGTCATTCGGAAAGAATGGATTATAACAAAACGCATAAGGTTAGTGGAAGAGCATGCCTAATACATACAACTAATGATTTTTTAGACGCTGAGGGTGGCTAGTGGAATTTTTGCTATCTATAACCCTGCAGTTGCTATCCCGTATCGTCCGGGGGGAAATGGAGTCCTTAAGTCTTCTAGCTCTGGCATCTATTTCCTGAATTTTATATGCATGATCCAAGCGACCAATTTATATATTAGTACGAATAATTTGCGAGACCTCGGTGCTGAGCCATGCGGATCAAATTTATTCAATCATTTCAATCTTGCATTGAGACGTCTTTCAGCCAATGATTCCCATACTAAATCCATGAATATTTATATAAAAACTCATACATTATGGCACCCTCATTTCTTCTTCTTGGCCTTATGGTTAAGACCAAATTGAGGTCCGGCCCCCGGTGCACTTGCAAGTCCGCAATGGACCGGTAGCTTGAACACCGAGGCCGCACGGCCGCCTTCGGACCCCCGGGGGAACTCTCCGTCAATCCCGTACGTATCCGAGCAGGGCGGATGATTTGAAATACGCGCGGTTTCATTTTGGCCGCGACGATGGTCAAGCGACAGTTATTCGAGCTTTACGCCCGATCGGTTTTGTTGACCTCCTCACTCTAGCAGGTATTTGTGAAAGATTATATCAGCCAAAAAACCATCATCTCAAATCGCTAAACAATTTAAATGTCTTCCCGAATCCACTCGTACTGGCCCAGACCAGCCATAGAAACCGAGAAGAGGTTGAGTGCCTTCAGCGGATAACTCGGCCGCCACCTGGACTATGCAAGTGGGAATCACGATATCAGTGCAAACTTTGATATTTTGAAATGTATCGTTCCGCGGTTTCTCAGACCGCGGGGAAGCAGAGCGGCCAGGTCCGGAGGGGACCTGGAAGCGCACCATGGGCCGGACTACACTTTGATCTTAGCCATTAGGCTAAGAAGAAGAGTCGGGGGACCAAACTGTATGATTTCGCGCACGGCGCTCCCACGCTACGAAGCGCCTTGGCACGTGCCACCCGTGGGTAAAAGGGGAGGGGAGGAGTCGGGCTCGAATGCCAAGACGTTCCTCCTCTACTGATTGCGGGAGGAGGGGGGCGGAGGACCTAGCACGCGAGGATTCATTCTGGTGGGCGCGACGCGCTGAATTTAAAATTTATTTTGTTGAAATTTTTCGTTCCGCAGTCCCTTAGAAAACGGGAAAACCCTCCGTCGCACCCCTCTGTCTTCAGCATTTACATCTTTTAAACATTTTGTTAGTTCAAAACGAAAAATTTTCAATTAACATTCCACGGTGTTTCAGGCCGTAGAATATTGTCCACCAGGCCCCGTGGTGCCATGATTTAATGCCCTCCCATGCCGCCACGTCCTTCACATAAAAACGGGGCGGCGGGGGCCATTAGAAGAGCATCCTCGCGTGCTAGTTCCTCCGCCCCCTTCCACCTCTCGATTCTGCGGAGTAGGAAATTCGAGTCGTCGAGGCCCCCTACTCCACCGGGCAGTGTGTGCGAAGGCACTTCGGCGCTTAGGATGCGCAGTCCGGTAAAAAACATAAAGTTCATCTATATCTACATAATACCCCGTTAGCAGCCGCAAGGGCGTGTGGCGTGGGGTGTTAGGTCACCAACTGTAAAAAGGAAATACACCACATGCAAAAGAAACAACACGCAAAAATACACCCACAGCAGCGCACACACTCATGCAAAAATCCCTTCATCCAATACTCATGCAAACGCATATACCGCAAAACAACTAAAAAACTGCACCACATGATGCAGCACGGAAGGCATCCTACAACACGGAAGCCAGCACAAACAAGCAAGAAATTTAAACATCACTACCACATGAAAATGTACCACGTAGCACTCCACCCCGAAAGAGTCTGTAAAAGGCAACGAATTCGACCCAACGTTGCTGGTAGCAGGAATTTCCCCCCGCGGAGAGGGACGAGGAAATGAAATGGAAACTTAAAAACAGATGAAATAAACACAAATGTGGTCATTCGGAAAGAATGGATTATAACAAAACGCATAAGGTTAGTGGAAGAGCATGCATAATACATACAACTAATGATTTTTTAGACGCTGAGGGTGGCTAGTGGAATTTTTGCTATCTATAACCCTGCAGTTGCTATCCCGTATCGTCCGGGGGGAAATGGAGTCCTTAAGTCTTCTAGTTCTGGCATCTATTTCCTGAATTTTATATGCATGATCCAAGCGACCAATTTATATATTAGTACGAATAATTTGCGAGACCTCGGTGCTGAGCCATGCGGATCAAATTTATTCAATCATTTCAATCTTGCATTGAGACGTCTTTCAGCCAATGATTCCCACCCTAAATCCATGAATATTTATATAAAAACTCATACATTATGGCACCCTCATTTCTTCTTCTTGGCCTTATGGTTAAGATCAAATTGAGGTCCGGCCCCCGGTGCACTTGCAAGTCCGCAATGGACCGGTAGCTTGAACACCGAGGCCGCACGGCCGCCTTAGGACCCCCGGGGGAACTCTCCGTCAATCCCGTACGTATCCGAGCAGGGCGGATGATTTGAAATACGCGCGGTTTCATTTTCGGCCGCGACGATGGTCAAGCGACAGTTATTCGAGCTTTACGCCCGATCGGTTTTGTTGACCTCTTCACTCTAGCAGGTATTTGTGAAAGATTATATCAGCCAAAAAACCATCATCTCAAATCGCCAAACAATTTAAATGTCTTCCCGAATCCACTCGTACTGGCCCAGACCAGCCATAGAAACCGAGAAGCGGTTGAGTGCCTTCAGCGGATAACTCGGCCGCCACCTGGACTATGCAGGTGGGAATCACGATATCAATGCAAACTTTGAAATTTTGAAATGTTTCGTTCCGGGGTTTCTCAGACCGCGGGGAAGCAGAGCGGCCAGGTCCGGAGGGGACCTGGAAAAGCAGCATGGGCCGGACTACACTTTGATCTTAGCCATTAGGCTAAGAAGAAGAGTCGGGGGATCAAACTGTATGATTTCGCGCACGGCGCTCCTACGCGACGAAGCGCCTAGGCACGTGCCACCCGTGGGTAAAAGGGGAGGGGAGGAGTCGGGCTCGAATGCCAAGACGTTCCTCCTCTACTGATTGCGGGAGGAGGGGGGCGGAGGACCTAGCACGCGGGGATTCATTCTGGTGGGCGCGACGCGCTGAATTTAAAATTTATTTTGTTGAAATTTTTCGTTCCGCAGTCCCTTAGAAAACGGGAAAACCCTCCGTCGCACCCCTCTGTCTTCAGCATTTACATCTTTTAAACATTTTGTTAGTTCAAAACGAAAAATTTTCAATTAACATTCTACTGTGTTTCAGGCCGTAGAATATTGTCCACCAGGCCTTGTGGTGCCATGATTTAATGCCCTCCCATGCCGCCACGTCCTGCACATAAAAACGGGGCGGCGGGGGCCATTAGAAGAGCATTCTCGCGTGCTAGTTCCTCCGCCCCCTTCCACCTCTCGATTCTGCGGAGTAGGAAATTCGAGTCGTCGAGGCCCCCTACTCCACCGGGCAGTGTGTGCGAAGGCACTTCGGCGCTTAGGATGCGCAGTCCGGTAAAAAACATAAAGTTCATCTATATCTACATAATACTCCGTTAGCAGCCGCAAGAGCTTGTGGCGTGGGGTGTTAGGTCACCAACTGTAAAAAGGAAATACACCACATGCAAAAGAAACAACACGCAAAAATACACCCACAGCAGCGCACACACTCATGCAAAAATCCCTTCATCCAATACTCGTGCAAACGCATATACCGCAAAACAACTAAACAACTGCACCACATGATGCAGCACGGAAGGCATCCTACAACACGGAAGCCAGGACAAACAAGCAAGAAATTTAAACATCACTACCACATGAAAATGTACCACGTAGCACTCCACCCCGAAAGAGTCTGTAAAAGGCAACGAATTCGACCCAACGTTGCTGGAAGCAGGAATTTCCCCCCGCGGAGAGGGACGAGGAAATGAAATGGAAACTTAAAAACAGATGAAATAAACACAAATGTGGTCATTCGGAAAGAATGGATTATAACAAAACGCATAAGGTTAGTGGAAGAGCATGCCTAATACATACAACTAATGATTTTTTAGACGCTGAGGGTGGCTAGTGGAATTTTTGCTATCTATAACCCTGCAGTTGCTATCCCGTATCGTCCGGGGGGAAATGGAGTCCTTAAGTCTTCTAGCTCTGGCATCTATTTCCTGAATTTTATATGCATGATCCAAGCGACCAATTTATATATTAGTACGAATAATTTGCGAGACCTCGGTGCTGAGCCATGCGGATCAAATTTATTCAATCATTTCAATCTTGCATTGAGACGTCTTTCAGCCAATGATTCCCATACTAAATCCATGAATATTTATATAAAAACTCATACATTATGGCACCCTCATTTCTTCTTCTTGGCCTTATGGTTAAGACCAAATTGAGGTCCGGCCCCCGGTGCACTTGCAAGTCCGCAATGGACCGGTAGCTTGAACACCGAGGCCGCACGGCCGCCTTCGGACCCCCGGGGGAACTCTCCGTCAATCCCGTACGTATCCGAGCAGGGCGGATGATTTGAAATACGCGCGGTTTCATTTTGGCCGCGACGATGGTCAAGCGACAGTTATTCGAGCTTTACGCCCGATCGGTTTTGTTGACCTCCTCACTCTAGCAGGTATTTGTGAAAGATTATATCAGCCAAAAAACCATCATCTCAAATCGCTAAACAATTTAAATGTCTTCCCGAATCCACTCGTACTGGCCCAGACCAGCCATAGAAACCGAGAAGAGGTTGAGTGCCTTCAGCGGATAACTCGGCCGCCACCTGGACTATGCAAGTGGGAATCACGATATCAGTGCAAACTTTGATATTTTGAAATGTATCGTTCCGCGGTTTCTCAGACCGCGGGGAAGCAGAGCGGCCAGGTCCGGAGGGGACCTGGAAGCGCACCATGGGCCGGACTACACTTTGATCTTAGCCATTAGGCTAAGAAGAAGAGTCGGGGGACCAAACTGTATGATTTCGCGCACGGCGCTCCCACGCTACGAAGCGCCTTGGCACGTGCCACCCGTGGGTAAAAGGGGAGGGGAGGAGTCGGGCTCGAATGCCAAGACGTTCCTCCTCTACTGATTGCGGGAGGAGGGGGGCGGAGGACCTAGCACGCGAGGATTCGTTCTGGTGGGCGCGACGCGCTGAATTTAAAATTTATTTTGTTGAAATTTTTCGTTCCGCAGTCCCTTAGAAAACGGGAAAACCCTCCGTCGCACCCCTCTGTCTTCAGCATTTACATCTTTTAAACATTTTGTTAGTTCAAAACGAAAAATTTTCAATTAACATTCCACGGTGTTTCAGGCCGTAGAATATTGTCCACCAGGCCCCGTGGTGCCATGATTTAATGCCCTCCCATGCCGCCACGTCCTTCACATAAAAACGGGGCGGCGGGGGCCATTAGAAGAGCATCCTCGCGTGCTAGTTCCTCCGCCCCCTTCCACCTCTCGATTCTGCGGAGTAGGAAATTCGAGTCGTCGAGGCCCCCTACTCCACCGGGCAGTGTGTGCGAAGGCACTTCGGCGCTTAGGATGCGCAGTCCGGTAAAAAACATAAAGTTCATCTATATCTACATAATACCCCGTTAGCAGCCGCAAGGGCGTGTGGCGTGGGGTGTTAGGTCACCAACTGTAAAAAGGAAATACACCACATGCAAAAGAAACAACACGCAAAAATACACCCACAGCAGCGCACACACTCATGCAAAAATCCCTTCATCCAATACTCATGCAAACGCATATACCGCAAAACAACTAAAAAACTGCACCACATGATGCAGCACGGAAGGCATCCTACAACACGGAAGCCAGCACAAACAAGCAAGAAATTTAAACATCACTACCACATGAAAATGTACCACGTAGCACTCCACCCCGAAAGAGTCTGTAAAAGGCAACGAATTCGACCCAACGTTGCTGGTAGCAGGAATTTCCCCCCGCGGAGAGGGACGAGGAAATGAAATGGAAACTTATAAACAGATGAAATAAACACAAATGTGGTCATTCGGAAAGAATGGATTATAACAAAACGCATAAGGTTAGTGGAAGAGCATGCATAATACATACAACTAATGATTTTTTAGACGCTGAGGGTGGCTAGTGGAATTTTTGCTATCTATAACCCTGCAGTTGCTATCCCGTATCGTCCGGGGGGAAATGGAGTCCTTAAGTCTTCTAGTTCTGGCATCTATTTCCTGAATTTTATATGCATGATCCAAGCGACCAATTTATATATTAGTACGAATAATTTGCGAGACCTCGGTGCTGAGCCATGCGGATCAAATTTATTCAATCATTTCAATCTTGCATTGAGACGTCTTTCAGCCAATGATTCCCACCCTAAATCCATGAATATTTATATAAAAACTCATACATTATGGCACCCTCATTTCTTCTTCTTGGCCTTATGGTTAAGATCAAATTGAGGTCCGGCCCCCGGTGCACTTGCAAGTCCGCAATGGACCGGTAGCTTGAACACCGAGGCCGCACGGCCGCCTTAGGACCCCCGGGGGAACTCTCCGTCAATCCCGTACGTATCCGAGCAGGGCGGATGATTTGAAATACGCGCGGTTTCATTTTCGGCCGCGACGATGGTCGAGCGACAGTTATTCGAGCTTTACGCCCGATCGGTTTTGTTGACCTCCTCACTCTAGCAGGTATTTGTGAAAGATTATATCAGCCAAAAAACCATCATCTCAAATCGCCAAACAATTTAAATGTCTTC
Source organism: Hetaerina americana (assembly GCF_022747635.1). Lineage (NCBI taxonomy): Eukaryota > Metazoa > Arthropoda > Insecta > Odonata > Calopterygidae > Hetaerina > Hetaerina americana. The sequence continues at coordinate 126,583 of NW_027287046.1, read as the reverse complement.
CCGAATCCACTCGTACTGGCCCAGACCAGCCATAGAAACCGAGAAGAGGTTGAGTGCCTTCAGCGGATAACTCGGCCGCCACCTGTACTATGCAGGTGGGAATCACGATATCAATGCAAACTTTGATATTTTGAAATGGTTCGTTCCGCGGTTTCTCAGACCGCGGGGAAGCAGAGCGGCCAGGTCCGGAGGGGACCTGGAAGCGCACCATGGGCCGGACTACACTTTGATCTTAGCCATTAGGCTAAGAAGAAGAGTCGGGGGACCAAACTGTATGATTTCGCGCACGGCGCTCCTACGCGACGAAGCGCCTTGGCACGTGCCACCCGTGGGTAAAAGGGGAGGGGAGGAGTCGGGCTCGAATGCCAAGACGTTCCTCCTCTACTGATTGCGGGAGGAGGGGGGCGGAGGACCTAGCACGCGAGGATTCATTTTGGTGGGCGCGACGCGCTGAATTTAAAATTTATTTTGTTGAAATTTTTCGTTCCGCAGTCCCTTAGAAAACGGGAAAACCCTCCGTCGCACCCCTCTGTCTTCAGCATTTACATCTTTTAAACATTTTGTTAGTTCAAAACGAAAAATTTTCAATTAACATTCCACGGTGTTTCAGGCCGTAGAATATTGTCCACCAGGCCCCGTGGTGCCATGATTTAATGCCCTCCCATGCCGCCACGTCCTTCACATAAAAACGGGGCGGCGGGGGCCATTAGAAGAGCATCCTCGCGTGCTAGTTCCTCCGCCCCCTTCCACCTCTCGATTCTGCGGAGTAGGAAATTCGAGTCGTCGAGGCCCCCTGCTCCACCGGGCAGTGTGTGCGAAGGCACTTCGGCGCTTAGGATGCGCAGTCCGGTAAAAAACATAAAGTTCATCTATATCTACATAATACCCCGTTAGCAGCCGCAAGGGCGTGTGGCGTGGGGTGTTAGGTCACCAACTGTAAAAAGGAAATACACCACATGCAAAAGAAACAACACGCAAAAATACACCCACAGCAGCGCACACACTCATGCAAAAATCCCTTCATCCAATACTCATGCAAACGCATATACCGCAAAACAACTAAAAAACTGCACCACATGATGCAGCACGGAAGGCATCCTACAACACGGAAGCCAGCACAAACAAGCAAGAAATTTAAACATCACTACCACATGAAAATGTACCACGTAGCACTCCACCCCGAAAGAGTCTGTAAAAGGCAACGAATTCGACCCAACGTTGCTGGTAGCAGGAATTTCCCCCCGCGGAGAGGGACGAGGAAATGAAATGGAAACTTAAAAACAGATGAAATAAACACAAATGTGGTCATTCGAAAGAATGGATTATAACAAAACGCATAAGGTTAGTGGAAGAGCATGCATAATACATACAACTAATGATTTTTTAGACGCTGAGGGTGGCTAGTGGAATTTTTGCTATCTATAACCCTGCAGTTGCTATCCCGTATCGTCCGGGGGAAATGGAGTCCTTAAGTCTTCTAGTTCTGGCATCTATTTCCTGAATTTTATATGCATGATCCAAGCGACCAATTTATATATTAGTACGAATAATTTGCGAGACCTCGGTGCTGAGCCATGCGGATCAAATTTATTCAATCATTTCAATCTTGCATTGAGACGTCTTTCAGCCAATGATTCCCACCCTAAATCCATGAATATTTATATAAAAACTCATACATTATGGCACCCTCATTTCTTCTTCTTGGCCTTATGGTTAAGATCAAATTGAGGTCCGGCCCCCGGTGCACTTGCAAGTCCGCAATGGACCGGTAGCTTGAACACCGAGGCCGCACGGCCGCCTTAGGACCCCCGGGGAACTCTCCGTCAATCCCGTACGTATCCGAGCAGGGCGGATGATTTGAAATACGCGCGGTTTCATTTTCGGCCGCGACGATGGTCAAGCGACAGTTATTCGAGCTTTACGCCCGATCGGTTTTGTTGACCTCCTCACTCTAGCAGGTATTTGTGAAAGATTATATCAGCCAAAAAACCATCATCTCAAATCGCCAAACAATTTAAATGTCTTCCCGAATCCACTCGTACTGGCCCAGACCAGCCATAGAAACCGAGAAGAGGTTGAGTGCCTTCAGCGGATAACTCGGCCGCCACCTGAACTATGCAGGTGGGAATCACGATATCAATGCAAACTTTGATATTTTGAAATGTTTCGTTCCGCGGTTTCTCAGACCGCGGGGAAGCAGAGCGGCCAGGTCCGGAGGGGACCTGGAAGCGCACCATGGGCCGGACTACACTTTGATCTTAGCCATTAGGCTAAGAAGAAGAGTCGGGGGACCAAACTGTATGATTTCGCGCACGGCGCTCCTACGCGACGAAGTGCCTTGGCACGTGCCACCCGTGGGTAAAAGGGGAGGGGAGGAGTCGGGCTCGAATGCCAAGACGTTCCTCCTCTACTGATTGCGGGAGGAGGGGGGCGGAGGACCTAGCACGCGAGGATTCATTTTGGTGGGCGCGACGCGCTTAATTTAAAATTTATTTTGTTGAAATTTTTCGTTCCGCAGTCCGTTAGAAAACGGGAAAACCCTCCGTCGCACCCCTCTGTCTTCAGCATTTACATCTTTTAAACATTTTGTTAGTTCAAAACGAAAAATTTTCAATTAACATTCCACGGTGTTTCAGGCCGTAGAATATTGTCCACCAGGCCCCGTGGTGCCATGATTTAATGCCCTCCCATGCCGCCACGTCCTTCACATAAAAACGGGGTGGCGGGGGCCATTAGAAGAGGCATCCTCGCGTGCTAGTTCCTCCGCCCCCTTCCACCTCTCGATTCTGCGGAGTAGGAAATTCGGGTCGTCGAGGCCCCCTACTCCACCGGGCAGTGTGTGCGAAGGCACTTCGGCGCTTAGGATGCGCAGTCCGGTAAAAAACATAAAGTTCATCTATATCTACATAATACCCCGTTAGCAGCCGCAAGGGCGTGTGGCGTGGGGTGTTAGGTCACCAACTGTAAAAAGGAAATACACCACATGCAAAAGAAACAACACGCAAAAATACACCCACAGCAGCGCACACACTCATGCAAAAATCCCTTCATCCAATACTCATGCAAACGCATATACCGCAAAACAACTAAAAAACTGCACCACATGATGCAGCACGGAAGGCATCCTACAACACGGAAGCCAGCACAAACAAGCAAGAAATTTAAACATCACTACCACATGAAAATGTACCACGTAGCACTCCACCCCGAAAGAGTCTGTAAAAGGCAACGAATTCGACCCAACGTTGCTGGTAGCAGGAATTCCCCCGCGGAGAGGGACGAGGAAATGAAATGGAAACTTAAAAACAGATGAAATAAACACAAATGTGGTCATTCGGAAAGAATGGATTATAACAAAACGCATAAGGTTAGTGGAAGAGCATGCATAATACATACAACTAATGATTTTTTAGACGCTGAGGGTGGCTAGTGGAATTTTTGCTATCTATAACCCTGCAAGTTGCTATCCCGTATCGTCCGGGGGGAAATGGAGTCCTTAAGTCTTCTAGCTCTGGCATCTATTTCCTGAATTTTATATGCATGATCCAAGCGACCAATTTATATATTAGTACGAATAATTTGCGAGACCTCGGTGCTGAGCCATGCGGATCAAATTTATTCAATCATTTCAATCTTGCATTGAGACGTCTTTCAGCCAATGATTCCCACCCTAAATCCATGAATATTTATATAAAAAACTCATACATTATGGCACCCTCATTTCTTCTTCTTGGCCTTATGGTTAAGATCAAATTGAGGTCCGGCCCCCGGTGCACTTGCAAGTCCGCAATGGACCGGTAGCTTGAACACCGAGGCCGCACGGCCGCCTTAGGGCCCCCGGGGGAACTCTCCGTCAATCCCGTACGTATCCCAGCAGGGCGGATGATTTGAAATACGCGCGGTTTCATTTTCGGCCGCGACGATGGTCAAGCGACAGTTATTCGAGCTTTACGCCCGATCGGTTTTGTTGACCTCCTCACTCTAGCAGGTATTTGTGAAAGATTATATCAGCCAAAAAACCATCATCTCAAATCGCCAAACAATTTAAATGTCTTCCCGAATCCACTCGTACTGGCCCAGACCAGCCATAGAAACCGAGAAGAGGTTGAGTGCCTTCAGCGGATAACTCGGCCGCCACCTGGACTATGCAGGTGGGAATCACGATATCAATGCAAACTTTGATATTTTGAAATGTTTCGTTCCGCGGTTTCTCAGACCGCGGGGAAGCAGAGCGGCCAGGTCCGGAGGGCACCTGGAAGCGCACCATGGGCTGGACTACACTTTGATCTTAGCCATTAGGCTAAGAAGAAGAGTCGGGGGACCAAACTGTATGATTTCGCGCACGGCGCTCCTACGCGACGAAGCGCCTTGGCACGTGCCACCCGTGGGTAAAAGGGGAGGGGAGGAGTCGGGCTCGAATGCCAAGACGTTCCTCCTCTACTGATTGCGGGAGGAGGGGGGCGGAGGACCTAGCACGCGAGGATTCATTCTGGTGGGCGCGACGCGCTGAATTTAAAATTTATTTTGTTGAAATTTTTCGTTCCGCAGTCCGTTAGAAAACGGGAAAACCCTCCGTCGCACCCCTCTGTCTTCAGCATTTACATCTTTTAAACATTTTGTTAGTTCAAAACGAAAAATTTTCAATTAACATTCCACGGTGTTTCAGGCCGTAGAATATTGTCCACCAGGCCCCGTGGTGCCATGATTTAATGCCCTCCCATGCCGCCACGTCCTTCACATAAAAACGGGGTGGCGGGGGCCATTAGAAGAGCATCCTCGCGTGCTAGTTCCTCCGCCCCCTTCCACCTCTCGATTCTGCGGAGTAGGAAATTCGGGTCGTCGAGGCCCCCTACTCCACCGGGCAGTGTGTGCGAAGGCACTTCGGCGCTTAGGATGCGCAGTCCGGTAAAAAACATAAAGTTCATCTATATCTACATAATACCCCGTTAGCAGCCGCAAGGGCGTGTGGCGTGGGGTGTTAGGTCACCAACTGTAAAAAGGAAATACACCACATGCAAAAGAAACAACACGCAAAAATACACCCACAGCAGCGCACACACTCATGCAAAAATCCCTTCATCCAATACTCATGCAAACGCATATACCGCAAAACAACTAAAAAACTGCACCACATGATGCAGCACGGAAGGCATCCTACAACACGGAAGCCAGCACAAACAAGCAAGAAATTTAAACATCACTACCACATGAAAATGTACCACGTAGCACTCCACCCCGAAAGAGTCTGTAAAAGGCAACGAATTCGACCCAACGTTGCTGGTAGCAGGAATTCCCCCCGCGGAGAGGGACGAGGAAATGAAATGGAAACTTAAAAACAGATGAAATAAACACAAATGTGGTCATTCGGAAAGAATGGATTATAACAAAACGCATAAGGTTAGTGGAAGAGCATGCATAATACATACAACTAATGATTTTTTAGACGCTGAGGGTGGCTAGTGGAATTTTTGCTATCTATAACCCTGCAGTTGCTATCCCGTATCGCCCGGGGGGAAATGGAGTCCTTAAGTCTTCTAGCTCTGGCATCTATTTCCTGAATTTTATATGCATGATCCAAGCGACCAATTTATATATTAGTACGAATAATTTGCGAGACCTCGGTGCTGAGCCATGCGGATCAAATTTATTCAATCATTTCAATCTTGCATTGAGACGTCTTTCAGCCAATGATTCCCACCCTAAATCCATGAATATTTATATAAAAACTCATACATTATGGCAACCTCATTTCTTCTTCTTGGCCTTATGGTTAAGATCAAATTGAGGTCCGGCCCCCGGTGCACTTGCAAGTCCGCAATGGACCGGTAGCTTGAACACCGAGGCCGCACGGCCGCCTTAGGGCCCCCGGGGGAACTCTCCGTCAATCCCGTACGTATCCCAGCAGGGCGGATGATTTGAAATACGCGCGGTTTCATTTTCGGCCGCGACGATGGTCAAGCGACAGTTATTCGAGCTTTACGCCCGATCGGTTTTGTTGACCTCCTCACTCTAGCAGGTATTTGTGAAAGATTATATCAGCCAAAAAACCATCATCTCAAATCGCCAAACAATTTAAATGTCTTCCCGAATCCACTCGTACTGGCCCAGACCAGCCATAGAAACCGAGAAGAGGTTGAGTGCCTTCAGCGGATAACTCGGCCGCCACCTGGACTATGCAGGTGGGAATCACGATATCAATGCAAACTTTGATATTTTGAAATGTTTCGTTCCGCGGTTTCTCAGACCGCGGGGAAGCAGAGCGGCCAGGTCCGGAGGGCACCTGGAAGCGCACCATGGGCCGGACTACACTTTGATCTTAGCCATTAGGCTAAGAAGAAGAGTCGGGGGACCAAACTGTATGATTTCGCGCACGGCGCTCCTACGCGACGAAGCGCCTTGGCACGTGCCACCCGTGGGTAAAAGGGGAGGGGAGGAGTCGGGCTCGAATGCCAAGACGTTCCTCCTCTACTGATTGCGGGAGGAGGGGGGCGGAGGACCTAGCACCGGAGGATTCATTCTGGTGGGCGCGACGCGCTGAATTTAAAATTTATTTTGTTGAAATTTTTCGTTCCGCAGTCCCTTAGAAAACGGGAAAACCCTCCGTCGCACCCCTCTGTCTTCATATTTACATCTTTTAAACATTTTGTTAGTTCAAAACGAAAAATTTTCAATTAACATTCCACGGTGTTTCAGGCCGTAGAATATTGTCCACCAGGCCCCGTGGTGCCATGATTTAATGCCCTCCCATGCCGCCACGTCCTTCACATAAAAACGGGGCGGCGGGGGCCATTAGAAGAGCATCCTCGCGTGCTAGTTCCTCCGCCCCCTTCCACCTCTCGATTCTGCGGAGTAGGAAATTCGAGTCGTCGAGGCCCCCTACTCCACCGGGCAGTGTGTGCGAAGGCACTTCGGCGCTTAGGATGCGCAGTCGGGTAAAAAACATAAAGTTCATCTATATCTACATAATACCCCGTTAGCAGCCGCAAGGGCGTGGGGTGTTAGGTCACCAACTGTAAAAAGGAAATACACCACATGCAAAAGAAACAACACGCAAAAATACACCCACAGCAGCGCACACACTCATGCAAAAATCCCTTCATCCAATACTCATGCAAACGCATATACCGCAAAACAACTAAAAAACTGCACCACAAGATGCAGCACGGAAGGCATCCTACAACACGGAAGCCAGCACAAACAAGCAAGAAATTTAAACATCACTACCACATGAAAATGTACCACGTAGCACTCCATCCCGAAAGAGTCTGTAAAAGGCAACGAATTCGACCCAACGTTGCTGGTAGCAGGAATTTCCCCCCGCGGAGAGGGACGAGGAAATGAAATGGAAACTTAAAAACAGATGAAATAAACACAAATGTGGTCATTCGGAAAGAATGGATTATAACAAAACGCATAAGGTTAGTGGAAGAGCATGCATAATACATACAACTAATGATTTTTTAGACGCTGAGGGTGGCTAGTGGAATTTTTGCTATCTATAACCCTGCAGTTGCTATCCCGTATAGTCCGGGGGGAAATGGAGTCCTTAAGTCTTCTAGCTCTGGCATCTATTTCTTGATTTTTATATGCATGATCCAAGCGACCAATTTATATATTAGTACGAATAATTTGCGAGACCTCGGTGCTGAGCCATGCGGATCAAATTTATTCAATCATTTCAATCTTGCATTGAGACGTTTTTCAGCTAATGATTCCCACCCTAAATCCATGAATATTTATATAAAAACTCATACATTATGGCACCCTCATTTCTTCTTCTTGGCCTTATGGTTAAGATCAAATTGAGGTCCGGCCCCCGGTGCACTTGCAAGTCCGCAATGGACCGGTAGCTTGAACACCGAGGCCGCACGGCCGCCTTAGGACCCCCGGGGGAACTCTCCGTCAATCCCGTACGTATCCGAGCAGGGCGGATGATTTGAAATACGCGCGGTTTCATTTTCGGCCGCGACGATGGTCAAGCGACAGTTATTCGAGCTTTACGCCCGATCGGTTTTGTTGACCTCCTCACTCTAGCAGGTATTTGTGAAAGATTATATCAGCCAAAAAACCATCATCTCAAATCGCTAAACAATTTAAATGTCTTCCCTAATCCACTCGTACTGGCCCAGACCAGCCATAGAAACCGAGAAGAGGTTGAGTGCCTTCAGCGAAAAACTCGGCCGCCACCTGGACTATGCAGGTGGGAATCACGATATCAATGCAAACTTTGATATTTTAAAATGTTTCGTTCCGCGGTTTCTCAGACCGCGGGGAAGCAGAGCGGCCAGGTGAGGAGGGGACCTGGAAGCGCACCATGGGCCGGACTACACTTTGATCTTAGCCATTAGGCTAAGAAGAAGAGTCGGGGGACCAAACTGTAAGATTTCGCGCACGGCGCTCCTACGCGACGAAGCGCCTTGGCACGTGCCACCCGTTGGTAAAAGGGGAGGGGAGAAGTCGGGCTCGAATGCCAAGACGTTCCTCCTCTACTGATTGCGGGAGGAGGGGGGCGGAGGACCTAGCACGCGAGGATTCATTCTGGTGGGCGCGACGCGCTGAATTTAAAATTTATTTTGTTGAAATTTTTCGTTCCGCAGTCCCTTAGAAAACGGGAAAACCCTCCGTCGCACCCCTCTGTCTTCAGCATTTACATCTTTTAAACATTTTGTTAGTTCAAAACGAAAAATTTTCAATTAACATTCCACGGTGTTTCAGGCCGTAGAATATTGTCCACCAGGCCCCGTGGTGCCATGATTTAATGCCCTCCCATGCCGCCACGTCCTTCACATAAAAACGGGGCGGCGGGGGCCATTAGAAGAGCATCCTCGCGTGCTAGTTCCTCCGCCCCCTTCCACCTCTCGATTCTGCGGAGTAGGAAATTCGAGTCGTCGAGGCCCCCTACTCCACCGGGCAGTGTGTGCGAAGGCACTTCGGCGCTTAGGATGCGCAGTCCGGTAAAAACCCGACCCCGGTGGTAGCGGGGTAACGTCCTCGTCTGCCATTCCAAGGGTCGCGGGTTCGATTCCCGCCTGGGTGACTTTTCCTCCACCTAGGGCTTGGGTGTTTGTAAATGTTATCATTGTTATCGTTGTTAATAGTTCGATTTAAAGGCCAGAATGCGCTGTTTTCGGACTTATACTGAATAAATAAATAAATAAATAAAAAAAACATAAAGTTCATCTATATCTACATAATACCCCGTTAGCAGCCGCAAGGGCGTGGGGTGTTAGGTCACCAACTGTAAAAAGGAAATACACCAAATGCAAAAGAAACAACACGCAAAAATAAACCCACAGCAGCGCACACACTCATGCAAAAATCCCTTCATCCAATACTCATGCAAACGCATATACCGCAAAACAACTAAAAAACTGCACCACATGATGCAGCACGGAAGGCATCCTACAACACGGAAGCCAGCACAAACAAGCAAGAAATTTAAACAACACTACCACATGAAAATGTACCACGTAGCACTCCACCCCGAAAGAGTCTGTAAAAGGCAACGAATTCGACCCAACGTTGCTGGTAGCAGGAATTTCCTGCCGCGGAGAGGGACGAGGAAATGAAATGGAAACTTAAAAACAGATGAAATAAACACAAATGTGGTCATTCGGAAAGAATGGATTATAACAAAACGCATAAGGTTAGTGGAAGAGCATGCATAATACATACAACTAATGATTTTTTAGACGCTGAGGGTGGCTAGTGGAATTTTTGCTATCTATAACCCTGCAGTTGCTATCCCGTATCGTCCGGGGGGAAATGGAGTCCTTAAGTCTTCTAGCTCTGGCATCTATTTCCTGAATTTTATATGCATGATCCAAGCGACCAATTTATATATTAGTACGAATAATTTGCGAGACCTCGGTGCTGAGCCATGCGGATCAAATTTATTCAATCATTTCAATCTTGCATTGAGACGTCTTTCAGCCAATGATTCCCACCCTAAATCCATGAATATTTATATAAAAACTCATACATTATGGCATCCTCATTTCTTCTTCTTGGCCTTATGGTTAAGATCAAATTGAGGTCCGGCCCCCGGTGCACTTGCAAGTCCGCAATGGACCGGTAGCTTGAACACCGAGGCCGCACGCCCGCCTTAGGACCCCCGGGGTATCTCTCCGTCAATCCCGTACGTATCCGAGCAGGGCGGATGATTTGAAATACGCGCGGTTTCATTTTGGCCGCGACGATGGTCAAGCGACAGTTATTCGAGCTTTACGCCCGATCGGTTTTGTTGACCTCCTCACTCTAGCAGGTATTTGTGAAAGATTATATCAGCCAAAAAACCATCATCTCAAATCGCCAAACAATTTAAATGTCTTCCCGAATCCACTCGTACTGGCCCAGACCAGCCATAGAAACCGAGAAGAGGTTGAGTGCCTTCAGCGGATAACTCGGCCGCCACCTGGACTATGCAGGTGGGAATCACGATATCAATGCAAACTTTGATATTTTGAAATGTTTCGTTCCGCGGTTTCTCAGACCGCGGGGAAGCAGAGCGGCCAGGTCCGGAGGGCACCTGGAAGCGCACCATGGGCCGGACTACACTTTGATCTTAGCCATTAGGCTAAGAAGAAGAGTCGGGGGACCAAACTGTATGATTTCGCGCACGGCGCTCCTACGCGACGAAGCGCCTTGGCACGTGCCACCCGTGGGTAAAAGGGGAGGGGAGGAGTCGGGCTCGAATGCCAAGACATTCCTCCTCTACTGATTGCGGGAGGAGGGGGGCGGAGGACCTAGCACGCGAGGATTCATTCTGGTGGGCGCGACGCGCTGAATTTAAAATTTATTTTGTAGAAATTTTTCGTTCCGCAGTCCCTTAGACAACGGGAAAACCCTCCGTCGCACCCCTCTGTCTTCAGCATTTACATCTTTTAAACATTTTGTTAGTTCAAAACGAAAAATTTTCAATTAACATTCCACGGTGTTTCAGGCCGTAGAATATTGTCCACCAGGCCCCGTGGTGCCATGATTTAATGCCCTCCCATGCCGCCACGTCCTTCACATAAAAACGGGGCGGCGGGGGCCATTAGAAGAGCATCCTCGCGTGCTAGTTCCTCCGCCCCCTTCCACCTCTCGATTCTGCGGAGTAGGAAATTCGAGTCGTCGAGGCCCCCTACTCCACCGGGCAGTGTGTGCGAAGGCACTTCGGCGCTTAGGATGCGCAGTCCGGTAAAAAACATAAAGTTCATCTATATCTACATAATACCCCGTTAGCAGCCGCAAGGGCGTGTGGCGTGGGGTGTTAGGTGGCCAACTGTAAAATGGAAATACACCTCATGCAAAAGAAACAACACGCAAAAATACACCCACAGCAGCGCACACACTCATGCAAAAATCCCTTTATCCAATACTCATGCAAACGCATATACCGCAAAACAACTAAAAAACTGCACCACATGATGCAGCACGGAAGGCATCCTACAACACGGAAGCCAGCACAAACAAGCAAGAAATTTAAACATCACTACCACATGAAAATGTACCACGTAGCACTCCATCCCGAAAGAGTCTGTAAAAGGCAACGAATTCGACCGAAGGTTGCTGGTAGCAGGAATTTCCCCCCGCGGAGAGGGACGAGGAAATGAAATGGAAACTTAAAAACAGATGAAATAAACACAAATGTGGTCATTCGGAAAGAATGGATTATAACAAAACGCATAAGGTTAGTGGAAGAGCATGCATAATACATACAACTAATGATTTTTTAGACGCTGAGGGTGGCTAGTGGAATTTTTGCTATCTATAACCCTGCAGTTGCTATCCCGTATCGTCCGGGGGGAAATGGAGTCCTTAAGTCTTCTAGCTCTGGCATCTATTTCCCGAATTTTATATGCATGATCCAAGCGACCAATTTATATATTAGTACGAATAATTTGCGAGACCTCGGTGCTAAGCCATGCGGATCAAATTTATTCAATCATTTCAATCTTGCATTGAGACGTCTTTCAGCCAATGATTCCCACCCTAAATCCATGAATATTTATATAAAAACTCATACATTATGGCACCCTCATTTCTTCTTCTTGGCCTTATGGTTAAGATCAAATTGAGGTCCGGCCCCCGGTGCACTTGCAAGTCCGCAATGGACCGGTAGCTTGAACACCGAGGCCGCACGGCCGCCTTAGGACCCCCGGGAGAACTCTCCGTCAATCCCGTACGTATCCGAGCAGGGCGGATGATTTGAAATACGCGCGGTTTCATTTTCGGCCGCGACGATGGTCAAGCGACAGTTATTCGAGCTTTACGCCCGATCGGTTTTGTTGACCTCCTCACTCTAGCAGGTATTTGTGAAAGATTATATCAGCCAAAAAACCATCATCTCAAATCGCCAAACAATTTAAATGTCTTCCCGAATCCACTCGTACTGGCCCAGACCAGCCATAGAAACCGAAAAGAGGTTGAGTGCCTTCAGCGGATAACTCGGCCGCCACCTGGACTATGCAGGTGGGAATCACGATATCAATGCAAACTTTGATATTTTAAAATGTTTCGTTCCGCGGTTTCTCAGACCGCGGGGAAGCAGAGCGGCCAGATCCGGAGGGGACCTGGAAGCGCACCATGGGCCGGACTACACTTTGATCTTAGCCATTAGGCTAAGAAGAAGAGTCGGGGGACCAAACTGTATGATTTCGCGCACGGCGCTCCTACGCGACGAAGCGCCTTGGCACGTGCCACCCGTGGGTAAAAGGGGAGGGGAGGAGTCGGGCTCGAATGTTAAGACGTTCCTCCTCTACTGATTGCGGGAGGAGGGGGGCGGAGGACCTAGCACGCGAGGATTCATTCTGGTGGGCGCGACGCGCTGAATTTAAAATTTATTTTGTTGAAATTTTTCGTTCCGCAGTCCCTTAGAAAACGGGAAAACCCTCCGTCGCACCCCTCTGTCTTCAGCATTTACATCTTTTAAACATTTTGTTAGTTCAAAACAAAAAATTTTCAATTAACATTCCACGGTGTTTCGGGCCGTAGAATATTGTCCACCAGGCCCCGTGGTGCCATGATTTAATGCCCTCCCATGCCGCCACGTCCTTCACATAAAAACGGGGCGGCGGGGGCCATTAGAAGAGCATCCTCGCGTGCTAGTTCCTCCGCCCCCTTCCACCTCTCGATTCTGCGGAGTAGGAAATTCGAGTCGTCGAGGCCCCCTACTCCACCGGGCAGTGTGTGCGAAGGCACTTCGGCGCTTAGGATGCGCAGTCCGGTAAAAAACATAAAGTTCATCTATATCTACATAATACCCCGTTAACAGCCGCAAGGGCGTGGGGTGTTAGGTCACCAACTGTAAAAAGGAAATACACCACATGCAAAAGAAACAACACGCAAAAATACACCCACAGCAGCGCACACACTCATGCAAAAATCCCTTCATCCAATACTCATGCAAAAGCATATACCGCAAAACAACTAAAAAACTGCACCACATGATGCAGCACGGAAGGCATCCTACAACACGGAAGCCAGCACAAACAAGCAAGAAATATAACATCACTACCACATGAAAATGTACCACTTAGCACTCCACCCCGAAAGAGTCTGTAAAAGGCAACGAATTCGACCCAACGTTGCTGGTAGCAGGAATTCCCCCCGCGGAGAGGGACGAGGAAATGAAATGGAAACTTAAAAACAGATGAAATAAACACAAATGTGGTCATTCGGAAAGAATGGATTATAACAAAACGCATAAGGTTAGTGGAAGAGCATGCATAATACATACAACTAATGATTTTTTAGACGCTGAGGGTGGCTAGTGGAATTTTTGCTATCTATAACCCTGCAGTTGCTATCCCGTATTGTCCGGGGGGAAATGGAGTCCTTAAGTCTTCTAGCTCTGGCATCTATTTCTTGATTTTTATATGCATGATCCAAGCGACCAATTTATATATTAGTACGAATAATTTGCGAGACCTCGGTGCTGAGCCATGCGGATCAAATTTATTCAATCATTTCAATCTTGCATTGAGACGTTTTTCAGCTAATGATTCCCACCCTAAATCCATGAATATTTATATAAAAACTCATACATTATGGCACCCTCATTTCTTCTTCTTGGCCTTATGGTTAAGATCAAATTGAGGTCCGGCCCCCGGTGCACTTGCAAGTCCGCAATGGACCGGTAGCTTGAACATCGAGGCCGCACGGCCGCCTTAGGACCCCCGGGGGAACTCTCCGTCAATCCCGTACGTATCCGAGCAGGGCGGATGATTTGAAATACGCGCGGTTTCATTTTCGGCCGCGACAATGGTCAAGCGACAGTTATTCGAGCTTTACGCCCGATCGGTTTTGTTGACCTCCTCACTCTAGCAGGTATTTGTGAAAGATTATATCAGCCAAAAAACCATCATCTCAAATCGCTAAACAATTTAAATGTCTTCCCTAATCCACTCGTACTGGCCCAGACCAGCCATAGAAACCGAGAAGAGGTTGAGTGCCTTCAGCGGATAACTCGGCCGCCACCTGGACTATGCAGGTGGGAATCACGATATCAATGCAAACTTTGATATTTTAAAATGTTTCGTTCCGCGGTTTCTCAGACCGCGGGGAAGCAGAGCGGCCAGGTTAGGAGGGGACCTGGAAGCGCACCATGGGCCGGACTACACTTTGATCTTAGCCATTAGGCTAAGAAGAAGAGTCGGGGGATCAAACTGTATGATTTCGCGCACGGCGCTCCTACGCGACGAAGCGCCTTGGCACGTGCCACCCGTGGGTAAAAGGGGAGGGGAGGAGTCGGGCTCGAATGCCAAGACGTTCCTCCTCTACTGATTGCGGGAGGAGGGGGGTGGAGGACCTAGCACGCGAGGATTCATTCTGGTGGGCGCGACGCGCTGAATTTAAAATTTATTTTGTTGAAATTTTTCGTTCCGCAGTCCCTTAGAAAACGGGAAAACCCTCCGTCGCACCCCTCTGTCTTCAGCATTTACATCTTTTAAACATTTTGTTAGTTCAAAACGAAAAATTTTCAATTAACATTCCACGGTGTTTCAGGCCGTAGAATATTGTCCACCAGGCCCCGTGGTGCCATGATTTAATGCCCTCCCATGCCGCCACGTCCTTCACATAAAAACGGGGCGGCGGGGGCCATTAGAAGAGCATCCTCGCGTGCTAGTTCCTCCCCCCCCTTCCACCTCTCGATTCTGCGGAGTAGGAAATTCGAGTCGTCGAGGCCCCCTACTCCACCGGGCAGTGTGTGCGAAGGCACTTCGGCGCTTAGGATGCGCAGTCCGGTAAAAAACATAAAGTTCATCTATATCTACATAATACCCCGTTAGCAGCCGCAAGGGCGTGTGGCGTGGGGTGTTAGGTCACCAACTGTAAAAAGGAAATACACCACATGCAAAAGAAACAACACGCAAAAATAAACCCACAGCAGCGCACACACTCATGCAAAAATCCCTTCATCCAATACTCATGCAAACGCATATACCGCAAAACAACTAAAAAACTGCACCACATGATGCAGCACGGAAGGCATCCTACAACACGGAAGCCAGCACAAACAAGCAAGAAATTTAAACATCACTACCACATGAAAATGTACCACGTAGCACTCCACCCCGAAAGAGTCTGTAAAAGGCAACGAATTCGACCCAACGTTGCTGGTAGCAGGAATTTCCCCCCGCGGAGAGGGACGAGGAAATGAAATGGAAACTTAAAAACAGATGAAATAAACACAAATGTGGTCATTCGGAAAGAATGGATTATAACAAAACGCATAAGGTTAGTGGAAGAGCATGCATAATACATAACCTAATGATTTTTTAGACGCTGAGGGTGGCTAGTGGAATTTTTGCTATCTATAACCCTGCAGTTGCTATCCCGTATCGTCCGGGGGGAAATGGAGTCCTTAAGTCTTCTAGCTCTGGCATCTATTTCCTGAATTTTATATGCATGATCCAAGCGACCAATTTATATATTAGTACGAATAATTTGCGAGACCTCGGTGCTGAGCCATGCGGATCAAATTTATTCAATCATTTCAATCTTGCATTGAGACGTCTTTCAGCCAATGATTCCCACCCTAAATCCATGAATATTTATATAAAAACTCATACATTATGGCATCCTCATTTCTTCTTCTTGGCCTTATGGTTAAGATCAAATTGAGGTCCGGCCCCCGGTGCACTTGCAAGTCCGCAATGGACCGGTAGCTTGAACACCGAGGCCGCACGCCCGCCTTAGGACCCCCGGGGGAACTCTCCGTCAATCCCGTACGTATCCGAGCAGGGCGGATGATTTGAAATACGCGCGGTTTCATTTTGGCCGCGACGATGGTCAAGCGACAGTTATTCGAGCTTTACGCCCGATCGGTTTTGTTGACCTCCTCACTCTAGCAGGTATTTGTGAAAGATTATATCAGCCAAAAAACCATCATCTCAAATCGCCAAACAATTTAAATGTCTTCCCGAATCCACTCGTACTGGCCCAGACCAGCCATAGAAACCGAGAAGAGGTTGAGTGCCTTCAGCGGGTAACTCGGCCGCCACCTGGACTATGCAGGTGGGAATCACTATATCAATGCAAACTTTGATATTTTGAAATGTTTTGTTCCGCGGTTTCTCAGACCGCGGGGAAGCAGAGCGGCCAGGTCCGGAGGGGACCTGGAAGCGCACCATGGGCCGGACTACACTTTGATCTTAGCCATTAGGCTAAGAAGAAGAGTCGGGGGACCAAACTGTATGATTTCGCGCACGGCGCTCCTACGCGACGAAGCGCCTTGGCACGTGCCACCCGTGGGTAAAAGGGGAGGGGAGGAGTCGGGCTCGAATGCCAAGACGTTCCTCCTCTACTGATTGCGGGAGGAGGGGGGCGGAGGACCTAGCACGCGAGGATTCATTCTGGTGGGCGCGACGCGCTGAATTTAAAATTTATTTTGTAGAAATTTTTCGTTCCGCAGTCCCTTAGACAACGGGAAAACCCTCCGTCGCACCCCTCTGTCTTCAGCATTTACATCTTTTAAACATTTTGTTAGTTCAAAACGAAAAATTTTCAATTAACATTCCACGGTGTTTCAGGCCGTAGAATATTGTCCACCAGGCCCCGTGGTGCCATGATTTAATGCCCTCCCATGCCGCCACGTCCTTCACATAAAAACGGGGCGGCGGGGGCCATTAGAAGAGCATCCTCGCGTGCTAGTTCCTCCGCCCCCTTCCACCTCTCGATTCTGCGGAGTAGGAAATTCGAGTCGTCGAGGCCCCCTACTCCACCGGGCAGTGTGTGCGAAGGCACTTCGGCCCTTAGGATGCGCAGTCCGGTAAAAAACATAAAGTTCATCTATATCTACATAATACCCCGTTAGCAGCCGCAAGGGCGTGTGGCGTGGGGTGTTAGGTCACCAACTGTAAAGAGGAAATACACCACATGCAAAAGAAACAACACGCAAAAATACACCCACAGCAGCGCACACACTCATGCAAAAATCCCTTCATCCAATACTCATGCAAACGCATATACCGCAAAACAACTAAAAAACTGCACCACATGATGCAGCACGGAAGGCATCCTACAACACGGAAGCCAGGACAAACAAGCAAGAAATTGAAACATCACTACCACATGAAAATGTACCACGTAGCACTCCACCCCGAAAGAGTCTGTAAAAGGCAACGAATTCGACCCAACGTTGCTGGTAGCAGGAATTTCCCCCCGCGGAGAGGGACGAGGAAATGAAATGGAAACTTAAAAACAGATGAAATAAACACAAATGTGGTCATTCGGAAAGAATGGATTATAACAAAACGCATAAGGTTACTGGAAGAGCATGCATAATACATACAACTAATGATTTTTTAGACGCTGAGGGTGGCTAGTGGAATTTTTGCTATCTATAACCCTGCAGTTGCTATCCCGTATTGTCCGGGGGGAAATGGAGTCCTTAAGTCTTCTAGCTCTGGCATCTATTTCTTGATTTTTATATGCATGATCCAAGCGACCAATTTATATATTAGTACGAATAATTTGCGAGACCTCGGTGCTGAGCCATGCGGATCAAATTTATTCAATCATTTCAATCTTGCATTGAGACGTTTTTCAGCTAATGATTCCCACCCTAAATCCATGAATATTTATATAAAAACTCATACATTATGGCACCCTCATTTCTTCTTCTTGGCCTTATGGTTAAGATCAAATTGAGGTCCGGCCCCCGGTGCACTTGCAAGTCCGCAATGGACCGGTAGCTTGAACACCGAGGCCGCACGGCCGCCTTAGGACCCCCGGGGGAACTCTCCGTCAATCCCGTACGTATCCGAGCAGGGCGGATGATTTGAAATACGCGCGGTTTCATTTTCGGCCGCGACGATGGTCAAGCGACAGTTATTCGAGCTTTACGCCCGATCGGTTTTGTTGACCTCCTCACTCTAGCAGGTATTTGTGAAAGATTATATCAGCCAAAAAACCATCATCTCAAATCGCTAAACAATTTAAATGTCTTCCCTAATCCACTCGTACTGGCCCAGACCAGCCATAGAAACCGAGAAGAGGTTGAGTGCCTTCAGCGGATAACTCGGCCGCCACCTGGACTATGCAGGTGGGAATCACGATATCAATGCAAACTTTGATATTTTAAAATGTTTCGTTCCGCGGTTTCTCAGACCGCGGGGAAGCAGAGCGGCCAGGTTAGGAGGGGACCTGGAAGCGCACCATGGGCCGGACTACACTTTGATCTTAGCCATTAGGCTAAGAAGAAGAGTCGGGGGATCAAACTGTATGATTTCGCGCACGGCGCTCCTACGCGACGAAGCGCCTTGGCACGTGCCACCCGTGGGTAAAAGGGGAGGGGAGGAGTCGGGCTCGAATGCCAAGACGTTCCTCCTCTACTGATTGCGGGAGGAGGGGGGTGGAGGACCTAGCACGCGAGGATTCATTCTGGTGGGCGCGACGCGCTGAATTTAAAATTTATTTTGTTGAAATTTTTCGTTCCGCAGTCCCTTAGAAAACGGGAAAACCCTCCGTCGCACCCCTCTGTCTTCAGCATTTACATCTTTTAAACATTTTGTTAGTTCAAAACGAAAAATTTTCAATTAACATTCCACGGTGTTTCAGGCCGTAGAATATTGTCCACCAGGCCCCGTGGTGCCATGATTTAATGCCCTCCCATGCCGCCACGTCCTTCACATAAAAACGGGGCGGCGGGGGCCATTAGAAGAGCATCCTCGCGTGCTAGTTCCTCCCCCCCCTTCCACCTCTCGATTCTGCGGAGTAGGAAATTCGAGTCGTCGAGGCCCCCTACTCCACCGGGCAGTGTGTGCGAAGGCACTTCGGCGCTTAGGATGCGCAGTCCGGTAAAAAACATAAAGTTCATCTATATCTACATAATACCCCGTTAGCAGCCGCAAGGGCGTGTGGCGTGGGGTGTTAGGTCACCAACTGTAAAAAGGAAATACACCACATGCAAAAGAAACAACACGCAAAAATAAACCCACAGCAGCGCACACACTCATGCAAAAATCCCTTCATCCAATACTCATGCAAACGCATATACCGCAAAACAACTAAAAAACTGCACCACATGATGCAGCACGGAAGGCATCCTACAACACGGAAGCCAGCACAAACAAGCAAGAAATTTAAACATCACTACCACATGAAAATGTACCACGTAGCACTCCACCCCGAAAGAGTCTGTAAAAGGCAACGAATTCGACCCAACGTTGCTGGTAGCAGGAATTTCCCCCCGCGGAGAGGGACGAGGAAATGAAATGGAAACTTAAAAACAGATGAAATAAACACAAATGTGGTCATTCGGAAAGAATGGATTATAACAAAACGCATAAGGTTAGTGGAAGAGCATGCATAATACATACAACTAATGATTTTTTAGACGCTGAGGGTGGCTAGTGGAATTTTTGCTATCTATAACCCTGCAGTTGCTATCCCGTATCGTCCGGGGGGAAATGGAGTCCTTAAGTCTTCTAGCTCTGGCATCTATTTCCTGAATTTTATATGCATGATCCAAGCGACCAATTTATATAATAGTACGAATAATTTGCGAGACCTCGGTGCTGAGCCATGCGGATCAAATTTATTCAATCATTTCAATCTTGCATTGAGACGTCTTTCAGCCAATGATTCCCACCCTAAATCCATGAATATTTATATAAAAACTCATACATTATGGCATCCTCATTTCTTCTTCTTGGCCTTATGGTTAAGATCAAATTGAGGTCCGGCCCCCGGTGCACTTGCAAGTCCGCAATGGACCGGTAGCTTGAACACCGAGGCCGCACGCCCGCCTTAGGACCCCCGGGGGAACTCTCCGTCAATCCCGTACGTATCCGAGCAGGGCGGATGATTTGAAATACGCGCGGTTTCATTTTGGCCGCGACGATGGTCAAGCGACAGTTATTCGAGCTTTACGCCCGATCGGTTTTGTTGACCTCCTCACTCTAGCAGGTATTTGTGAAAGATTATATCAGCCAAAAAACCATCATCTCAAATCGCCAAACAATTTAAATGTCTTCCCGAATCCACTCGTACTGGCCCAGACCAGCCATAGAAACCGAGAAGAGGTTGAGTGCCTTCAGCGGATAACTCGGCCGCCACCTGGACTATGCAGGTGGGAATCACTATATCAATGCAAACTTTCATATTTTGAAATGTTTCGTTCCGCGGTTTCTCAGACCGCGGGGAAGCAGAGCGGCCAGGTCCGGAGGGGACCTGGAAGCGCACCATGGGCCGGACTACACTTTGATCTTAGCCATTAGGCTAAGAAGAAGAGTCGGGGGACCAAACTGTATGATTTCGCGCACGGCGCTCCTACGCGACGAAGCGCCTTGGCACGTGCCCCCCGTGGGTAAAAGGGGAGGGGAGGAGTCGGGCTCGAATGCCAAGACGTTCCTCCTCTACTGATTGCGGGAGGAGGGGGGCGGAGGACCTAGCACGCGAGGATTCATTCTGGTGGGCGCGACGCGCTGAATTTAAAATTTATTTTGTAGAAATTTTTCGTTCCGCAGTCCCTTAGACAACGGGAAAACCCTCCGTCGCACCCCTCTGTCTTCAGCATTTACATCTTTTAAACATTTTGTTAGTTCAAAACGAAAAATTTTCAATTAACATTCCACGGTGTTTCAGGCCGTAGAATATTGTCCACCAGGCCCCGTGGTGCCATGATTTAATGCCCTCCCATGCCGCCACGTCCTTCACATAAAAACGGGGCGGCGGGGGCCATTAGAAGAGCATCCTCGCGTGCTAGTTCCTCCGCCCCCTTCCACCTCTCGATTCTGCGGAGTAGGAAATTCGAGTCGTCGAGGCCCCCTACTCCACCGGGCAGTGTGTGCGAAGGCACTTCGGCCCTTAGGATGCGCAGTCCGGTAAAAAACATAAAGTTCATCTATATCTACATAATACACCGTTAGCAGCCGCAAGGGCGTGTGGCGTGGGGTGTTAGGTCACCAACTGTAAAGAGGAAATACACCACATGCAAAAGAAACAACACGCAAAAATACACCCACAGCAGCGCACATACTCATGCAAAAATCCCTTCATCCAATACTCATGCAAACGCATATACCGCAAAACAACTAAAAAACTGCACCACATGATGCAGCACGGAAGGCATCCTACAACACGGAAGCCAGGACAAACAAGCAAGAAATTTAAACATCACTACCACATGAAAATGTACCACGTAGCACTCCACCCCGAAAGAGTCTGTAAAAGGCAACGAATTCGACCCAACGTTGCTGGTAGCAGGAATTTCCCCCCGCGGAGAGGGACGAGGAAATGAAATGGAAACTTAAAAACAGATGAAATAAACACAAATGTGGTCATTCGGAAAGAATGGATTATAACAAAACGCATAAGGTTACTGGAAGAGCATGCATAATACATACAACTAATGATTTTTTAGACGCTGAATGTGGCTAGTGGAATTTTTGCTATCTATAACCCTGCAGTTGCTATCCCGTATCGTCCGGGGGGAAATGGAGTCCTTAAGTCTTCTAGCTCTGGCATCTTTTTCCTGAATTTTATATGCATGATCCAAGCGACCAATTTATATATTAGTACGAATAATTTGCGAGACCTCGGTGCTGAGCCATGCGGATCAAATTTATTCAATCATTTCAATCTTGCATTGAGACGTCTTTCAGCCAATGATTCCCACCCTAAATCCATGAATATTTATATAAAAACTCATACATTATGGCACCCTCATTTCTTCTTCTTGGCCTTATGGTTAAGATCAAATTGAGGTCCGGCCCCCGGTGCACTTGCAAGTCCGCAATGGACCGGTAGCTTGAACACCGAGGCCGCACGGCCGCCTTAGGACCCCCGGGAGAACTCTCCGTCAATCCCGTACGTATCCGAGCAGGGCGGATGATTTGAAATACGCGCGGTTTCATTTTCGGCCGCGACGATGGTCAAGCGACAGTTATTCGAGCTTTACGCCCGATCGGTTTTGTTGACCTCCTCACTCTAGCAGGTATTTGTGAAAGATTATATCAGCCAAAAAACCATCATCTCAAATCGCCAAACAATTTAAATGTCTTCCCGAATCCACTCGTACTGGCCCAGACCAGCCATAGAAACCGAAAAGAGGTTGAGTGCCTTCAGCGGATAACTCGGCCGCCACCTGGACTATGCAGGTGGGAATCACGATATCAATGCAAACTTTGATATTTTAAAATGTTTCGTTCCGCGGTTTCTCAGACCGCGGGGAAGCAGAGCGGCTAGATCCGGAGGGGACCTGGAAGCGCACCATGGGCCGGACTACACTTTGATCTTAGCCATTAGGCTAAGAAGAAGAGTCGGGGGACCAAACTGTATGATTTCGCGCACGGCGCTCCTACGCGACGAAGCGCCTTGGCACGTGCCACCCGTTGGTAAAAGGGGAGGGGAGGAGTCGGGCTCGAATGCCAAGACGTTCCTCCTCTACTGATTGCGGGAGGAGGGGGGCGGAGGACCTAGCACGCGAGGATTCATTCTGGTGGGCGCGACGCCCTGAATTTAAAATTTATTTTGTTGAAATTTTTCGTTCCGCAGTCCCTTAGAAAACGGGAAAACCCTCCGTCGCACCCCTCTGTCTTCAGCATTTACATCTTTTAAACATTTTGTTAGTTCAAAAGGAAAAATTTTCAATTAACATTCCACGGTGTTTCAGGCCGTAGAATATTGTCCACCAGGCCCCGTGGTGCCATGATTTAATGCCCTCCCATGCCGCCACGTCCTTCACATAAAAACGGGATGGCGGGGGCCATTAGAAGAGCATCCTCGCGTGCTAGTTCCTCCGCCCCCTTCCACCTCTCGATTCTGCGGAGTAGGAAATTCGAGTCGTCGAGGCCCCCTACTCCACCGGGCAGTGTGTGCGAAGGCACTTCGGCGCTTAGGATGCGCAGTCCGGTAAAAAACATAAAGTTCATCTATATCTACATAATACCCCGTTAGCAGCCGCAAGGGCGTGGGGTGTTAGGTCACCAACTGTAAAAAGGAAATACACCACATGCAAAAGAAACAACACGCAAAAATACACCCACAGCAGCGCACACACTCATGCAAAAATCCCTTCATCCAATACTCATGCAAACGCATATACCGCAAAACAACTAAAAAACTGCACCACATGATGCAGCACGGAAGGCATCGTACAACACGGAAGCCAGGACAAACAAGCAAGAAATTTAAACATCACTACCACATGAAAATGTACCACGTAGCACTCCACCCCGAAAGAGTCTGTAAAAGGCAACGAATTCGACCCAACGTTGCTGGTAGCAGGAATTTCCCCCTGCGGAGAGGGACGAGGAAATGAAATGGAAACTTAAAAACAGATGAAATAAACACAAATGTGGTCATTCGGAAAGAATGGATTATAACAAAACGCATAAGGTTACTGGAAGAGCATGCATAATACATACAACTAATGATTTTTTAGACGCTGAGGGTGGCTAGTGGAATTTTTGCTATCTATAACCCTGCAGTTGCTATCCCGTATCGTCCGGGGGGAAATGGAGTCCTTAAGTCTTCTAGCTCTGGCATCTATTTCCTGAATTTTATATGCATGATCCAAGCGACCAATTTATATATTAGTACGAATAATTTGCGAGACCTCGGTGCTGAGCCATGCGGATCAAATTTATTCAATCATTTCAATCTTGCATTGAGACGTCTTTCAGCCAATGATTCCCACCCTAAATCCATGAATATTTATATAAAAACTCATACATTATGGCACCCTCATTTCTTCTTCTTGGCCTTATGGTTAAGATCAAATTGAGGTCCGGCCCCCGGTGCACTTGCAAGTCCGCAATGGACCGGTAGCTTGAACACCGAGGCCGCACGGCCGCCTTAGGACCGCCGGGGGAACTCTCCGTCAATCCCGTACGTATCCGAGCAGGGTGGATGATTTGAAATACGCGCGGTTTCATTTTCGGCCGCGACGATGGTCAAGCGACAGTTATTCGAGCTTTACGCCCGATCGCTTTTGTTGACCTCCTCACTCTAGCAGGTATTTGTGAAAGATTATATCAGCCAAAAAACCATCATCTCAATTCGCCAAACAATTTAAATGTCTTCCCGAATCCACTCGTACTGGCCCAGACCAGCCATAGAAACCGAAAAGAGGTTGAGTGCCTTCAGCGGATAACTCGGCCGCCACCTGGACTATGCAAGTGGGAATCACGATATCAATGCAAACTTTGATATTTTGAAATGTTTCGTTCCGCGGTTTCTCAGACCGCGGGGAAGCAGAGCGGCCAGGTCCGGAGGGGGACCTGGATGCGCACCATGGGCCGGACTACACTTTGATCTTAGCCATTAGGCTAAGAAGAAGAGTCGGGGGACCAAACTGTATGATTTCGCGCACGGAGCTCCTACGCGACGAAGCGCCTTGGCACGTGCCACCCGTGGGTAAAAGGGGAGGGGAGGAGTCGGGCTCGAATGCCAAGACGTTCCTCCTCTACTGATTGCGGGAGGAGGGGGGCGGAGGACCTAGCACATGAGGATTCATTCTGGTGGGCGCGACTCGCTGCATTTAAAATTTATTTTGTTGAAATTTTTCGTTCCGCAGTCCCTTAGAAAACGGGAAAACCCTCCGTCGCACCTCCTCGGTGCTGAGCCATGCGGATCAAATTTATTCAATCATTTCAATCTTGCATTGAGACGTCTTTCAGCCAATGATTCCCACCCTAAATCCATGAATATTTATTTAAAAACTCATACATTATGGCACCCTCATTTCTTCTTCTTGGCCTTATGGTTAAGATCAAATTGAGGTCCGGCCCCCGGTGCACTTGCAAGTCCGCAATGGACCGGTAGCTTGAACACCGAGGCCGCACGGCCGCCTTAGGACCCCCGGGGGAACTCTCCGTCAATCCCGTACGTATCCGAGCAGGGCGGATGATTTGAAATACGCGCGGTTTCATTTTCGGCCGCGACGATGGTCAAGCGACAGTTATTCGAGCTTTACGCCCGATCGCTTTTGTTGACCTCCTCACTCTAGCAGGTATTTGTGAAAGATTATATCAGCCAAAAAACCATCATCTCAAATCGCCAAACAATTTAAATGTCTTCCCGAATCCACTCGTACTGGCCCAGACCAGCCATAGAAACCGAGAAGAGGTTGAGTGCCTTCAGCGGATAACTCGGCCGCCACCTGGACTATGCAGGTGGGAAGCGAGCGCTTTCTGTCTTCGGTGTCTCTTCGGAGAAGCCATTTTGAGTCTCGAGTGTGGCCGAGGTTTCCCTTGGGAAACATTCTCATCTTTTCCCCCTGGGAATTGATTAAGTTGCCAATCTTGTGACTTTTATTTCTGGTGAAGTGTAGGGTCAGCTCCTCTGACGAGTAAGTGTCCTTCGGGACCGAGGGGCCCTATGTCTGAGCCAGGGAGGGAGGAGAGGCTCTCGAGGGGGGTGGGTAACTGAGAACCACCTTCTCACCTTTGAGTGGTGCTCGAAAACTGAGTTTGTTGTCTCGTTTGGGGACTTGAGGAAGAGGGCTTTGACCTCATTGCACTCCTCTTGAAACCAAGCGGGTCCACTTCTTAGGGAGTCAATTAGGGAATTAGGGCCCGGAATAGTGGGGGGAACTGGGGCAAAGACCCACTGTGCCCGCACTGCTTGCAGTCGGATCGGTGGGATTGCTTTTGGGACCTCTTTTCTATCCGGATCTTAGAGAGTAGGATAGAGCGTAGG
The DNA here is from genome assembly GCF_022747635.1 of Hetaerina americana. Taxonomy (NCBI): domain Eukaryota; kingdom Metazoa; phylum Arthropoda; class Insecta; order Odonata; family Calopterygidae; genus Hetaerina; species Hetaerina americana. The sequence continues at coordinate 100,450 of NW_027287046.1, read as the reverse complement.
TAAAAAGAGAAAACAGAAGAGATAGATCAGGCGGGAGCGAATATCTCTCTGGAGATGATTCGCTCGCCCGCTAAGAAGAAAGAGGCGGCCACAACCCTGGCTACGGAAGAAATCAATGTGCCAGAAAAAAGGCACATACCCTTACCACCGGCAATATCGTCTGTTCTCTTTAGAAGAGAGACAAGACAGGATTTACGACCTGAGACTCCGCCAAATAGAAATCAGATTATTGATGCTGCTGATCTTACGGGTTACAGGCAAGGACAGGAGGACATGGATACCAACACGGAGGAGGGTGGAATATTCATCACCGTTGCAGAGAGCAAAAACAAACGGAAGAGAAGCAACACTATCCAGACTTCGCCAAACTCAATAGAGGTTAACAACCGATACGACCCACTAATAGGACAATGCCAAGATGGTGTCCGAAGAGTGCCCGAAGGAAACAATTCACCAAGTGGTGCACCTAAAAAAGGGAAACGTCCGCCACCCATTATCATATACGAAGTAAAAGATCAAGCAGCCTTTGTAAAAGCAATCAAGGACCAGGCAAGGGACCAGATGTTTTATCTAAGAAAAGTGAAGGAAGGCTGTCGCCTTCAATTGACTAACGAGGCCGACTACATAAAAATTAAAGATTTCTTGGATAAGTCAGGTGCGCAATATTCCACCTGGGCAACAAAAGAAAATAAGATCCAGAAATATGTTATTCACGGACTGAGCCCAAAAATGGACCTGGATTACATTGTAGAAAACTTAAAAGAACAGGGAATACCTGCCCTGAAAGCGCTGCTCCTAAGCAAAAGGGACGACATATATACCGTCACGGTACAAATGGGGAACGGCTTTAAAGCTAGCAGGATTGGCGAAATATATTCCATCTGCCATTATCAAGCTAAATTAAAAGTGTACCGATACGACACTCCCCAAATGTGTTATCGATGCAATAGAAATGGTCACGGCTCTAAGGGATGCACAGCTGCACCTAGATGCTATAAGTGCGCAGGGCCACATGAAGGACGAGACTGCACCAAGACAAGGGATGATAAAGCCACTTGCTGCAACTGTGGAGGAGATCATGTCTCATTTGCGAATGCCTGTCCCCTTAGACAGGAAAAAGTCAAGGCCTACCAAAATGCCAAGACCCCAAAGGCCCTGCCAACTTATAAGGATGCACCCTTACCAACAGTAAACGCATGGAATAGAACTCCAAGAGCCACAACGGAAAATATACATAGAGAAAGACCTGTTTCAGCGGGATTTGAAACGACGATTCCCTCAAATGCAGAAGGAAAAAACAACGAGCACAATACACAGCAAACAGAAAAAGGGAACGAGGAACTAAGAGCAATGATGGCGGCTCTAACAGAATTAGTCAGAATGATGCAGACACAAATGTCCGCCATCACAACACTATTAATGAGGCTCTTACCCGCAAACCCATAATGGATTACACACCATTACGAAATACCTCAATGGCCGTGACCATTTGGAATGTAAATGGTGGATTAATAGGAAAAATTGACGAATTGTTACATTTTCTAGATAACAAGAAATGCAATATCTGCCTGCTGAGCGAAACGCATTTAACACCCGAGGAAAACATCAATATTCCTAATTGGACAGTAATCAGAAAAGATCGTGATGACAACGGCAAGAAAGGTGGCGGTGTTGCCATAATGATTAGAGAGGGAACTCAATACAATCTTAGTGAACCGCTTGATACCAAGACTATTGAAATAGTGGGGATAAGAGTGGCGGGCTGTAAGATATATAGCTGTTACCTCCAGCCATCAAAGACATTGCATGCTGATGACCTCAGAAAAATATTTTCTGGAGAACCAACAATTGCAGCGGGAGACTTTAACGCTAAAAGTCCCCAATGGAATTGTAGGACTGAGAATTGTAGGGGCAAGACGTTAAGAACCTGGACATGTGACAATAAGGCAAGAATAGTAGCTCCAAACAACAGTACGAGACCAATGAGGAATGGAGTGGGAGATGTGATAGATATCGCCATTCTTCACGGTCTCACGTTAAGAGCAAAAGCAACTACATCCATTGCGCTACCTAGCGACCATTTACCTGTCATCCTACAATTAGGAAAAGGACCAGTGATGCCAGTTCCAACCACTGACAGACTCATTTACGGGAAAGCAAATTGGGAGCTTTTTCGTAAAAGAGTTGCCGACTTACTTCCAGTCACAATACCGAAACCAGAAACTCCCACCGAGCTTGACGCAATGGCGGAAACCATAACCTCCGTCATTAAGAAAGGTATAGAAGACGCAATTCCTTGTGGGACTAAGAGGAATCCAGACTTCCTTTCTCTACCGCCAGAAATAATACAAAAGATTAGAGAGAGGAATCGTCTCAGAAAGCGGTACATTCGCATTGGAACCAATAATCTGAGGCGAGATTACTACAAATTAAAACACAATGTGCGAGACGACATTAGAGAACTAAGGAGAAAAAGGTGGGAAGACAAACTGGCCTCATTGAATATGCAGGATGGTAGCATTTGGAAAATGGTCAGGGAAGAAAGAATCCGCAATTCAGGCAGAGAAAAGATAACTGCTCTGAAAGCACCAAACAAGAAATTGACTACTGCCGAAGAGAAAGCTGATCACATGGCAGCATATTTAGAAAGAGTATTTACAACCCCTCATGGATTGGATGACGACGGAGAAGACAGTGCCGAAGACTGCAGAGAAGATGACGAGTTTCCAGAAATTGTAATTGACGAGGTAGTGGCAGTATTGAAAAAACTACCACTTCGAAAAGCCACTGGAAATGATAGAATACCCAACGAGATCCTCAAACGTATTCCCAGAGCTGCCGGATTATACATGCTAGAGATAGCAAACTCATCCATTAGACTAGGCCATTTCCCGAGTCCATGGAAAAAATCAGTAGTAGTGTGTATCCCAAAAGGCGGAAGGGGGCCACTTACTGCTGACAAATACAGATCATTATCGCTACTCTCCGGATTGGGAAAAATTTTGGAGAAATTAATCCTGCCATTATACCAAAAAACCACGGACGACAAGGGAATCATCCCACCGGAACAATTTGGCTTTCGGGAGGGGAGAGGAACGGAGCAACAGCTGCATAGAGTTGTTGAATTCATCGCAGACAGCTTTAATAGAAAAGCATACTCTGCCGCGGCGTTCTTGGACATATCCAAAGCGTTCGACAGAGTGTGGCATAAAGGACTGATTAGGAAGATGTCTGTGATGGGTTTCACCTGCTGGCAGATAAAATTAATAAAATCATATCTTAGTGACCGCACCTTTCGAGTAAGGTGGGACAACGCCCTGAGCAGGGAAGGAATGATCTCTGCGGGAGTTCCACAGGGATCAGTCCTTGGTCCGTTCCTTTTTAATATATTTACGGCAGATGTCCCTAATATAGGAAAAAATGGGAATACTATGTGAGCTCTCTATGCTGATGATGCAGCCATTATCTGCCGAAGTGTTCAGGCTAAATACGCAGCAAAATACTTACAAGATGCAGTTAACAAGCTCGCAAAATGGTATAGAGAGTGGAGGATCGACCTAAATCCATTAAAGACGCAAGCAGTAATCTTCTCCCGAAGAAAAAAGATTACGTAGATCCCTTAAACATCGAGGGAAATCCAATCCAATGGAAAGACACGGCGCTATACCTAGGAGTTAATTTAGACACAGTGTTGCATTTCGTCCCACACATAAGAAAAACAATTCTCAAAGCAGCTGGTAGCAGAGCAGGCCTTTCATACCTGCTCAGATCAGGAAATGTAGACAGGAAATTAAAACTGAAATTATACACAGCATGCATAAGACCCATTGTCACATACGCCAGTACGGCATGGGCAGGAATGGCAAATGTGACAGCAAAATTACAATTTAATGGATTTGAAAAGAAAACCCTCAAAAGGATCTTTCGTTTACCAAATAACTACCCTGAGAAGGACCTTTACTCAACGGCCGGAATAGTAGAAATCGACAAATACATTAAAAACAAAGCAATCAATTTCTACAAAAAACATGAAACAAAAGATGACGAAATTCTCCGAAATATTGGCAAAAATACAGTTTCAAAGAAATGGGATGTCCATAAAAGGCCAAGGGCAATTACAGAAGACGACAGTGACCAACCACTACCCAAGGCAAGACGCCGAGACAGTTGAATAAATACCTATTAAAATTAATTAATTTTTCAAACCAAAATGCTGAAGTGTTGATCAGAAAAACAAATAGGTAAAGTCGCTTGTCGAAAACACCCCTTATTGGGATAAGCCACAAGGGCGGCAATCCCAAATAAAACATATAGTCACACGGTGCAGGTGGGAATCACGATATCAATGCAAACTTTGATATTTTGAAATGTTTCGTTCCGCGGTTTCTCAGACCGCGGGGAAGCAGAGCGGCCAGGTCCGGAGGGGACCTGGAAGCGCACCATGGGCCGGACTACACTTTGATCTTAGCCATTAGGCTAAGAAGAAGAGTCGGGGGACCAAACTGTATGATTTCGCGCACGGCGCTCCTACGCGACGAAGCGCCTTGGCACGTGCCACCCGCGGGTAAAAGGGGAGGGGAGGAGTCGGGCTCGAATGCCAAGACGTTCCTCCTCTACTGATTGCGGGAGGAGGGGGGCGGAGGACCTAGCACGCGAGGATTCATTCTGGTGGGCGCGACGCGCTGAATTTAAAATTTATTTTGTTGAAATTTTTCGTTCCGCAGTCCCTTAGAAAACGGGAAAACCCTCCGTCGCACCCCTCTGTCTTCAGCATTTACATCTTTTAAACATTTTGTTAGTTCAAAACGAAAAATTTTCAATTAACATTCCACGGTGTTTCAGGCCGTAGAATATTGTCCACCAGGCCCCGTGGTGCCATGATTTAATGCCCTCACATGCCCCCACGTCCTTCACATAAAAACGGGGGGGCGGGTACCATTAGAAAAGCATCCTCGCCTGCTAGTTCCTCCGCCCCTTTCCACCTCTCGATTCTGCGGAGTAGGAAATTCGATTCGTCGAGGCCCCCTACCCCAGCGGGCGGTGTGTACGAAGGCACTTCGGCGATAAGGATGAGCAGTCCGGTAAAAATCATACACTTCATCTATATCTACATAATACCCCGCAAGCAGCCGCAAGGGCGTGTGGCGTGGAGTGTTAGGTCACCAACTGTAAAAAGGAAATATCCCACATGCAAAGAAACACCACGCAAAAATACACCCACAGCAGTTCACACGCTCATGCAAAAATCCCTTCGTCCAATACTCAAGGAAACGCATATACCGCAAAACAACTAAAAAACTGCACCCCATGATGCAGCACGGAAGGCATCCTACAACACGGAAGCCAGGAAAAACAAGCAAGAAATTTAAACCTCAATACCACATGAAAATGTACCACGTAGCACTCCACCCCGAAAGAGTCTGTAAAAGGCAAGGAATGCGACCCAACGTTGCAGGTAGCAGGAAATTCCCCCCGCGGAGAGGGACGAGGAAATGAAATGGAAACTTAAAAACAGATGAAATAAACACAAATGTGGTCATTCGGAAAGAATGGATTATAACAAAACGCATAAGGTTAGTGGAAGAGCATGCAATATAAATACAACTTATGATTTTTTATACGCTGAGGGTGGCTAGTGGAATTTCTCCTATCTATAACCCGTCAGTTGCTATCCCGTATTAACGGGGGGAGAAGATGTCCTTAAGTCTTCTAGCTCTGGCATCTATTTCCCGAATTTTTTATGCATGATCCAAGCGACCAATGTATATATTAGTACGAATAATTTGCGAGACCCCGGTTCTGAGACATGCGGATCAAATTTATTCAATAATTTCAATCTTGCATTTAGTCGTCTTTCAGCCAATGATTCCAACCCTTAACCCATGAATATTTCGACGAAAACTCATACATTATGGCTCCCTCATTTCTTCTTCTCGGCCTTATGGCTAAGAACAAATTGAGGTCCGGCCCCCGGTGCACTTGCAAATCCGCCATGGACCGGTAGCTTGAGCAACGAGGCCGAACCGCCGCCATAGGACCCCCGGGGCACCCTTCGTCAATCGCGTACGTATCCGAGCAGGGTGGATGATTTGAACGACGCGCGGTTTCATTTTCGGCCGCGACGACGGTCAAACGACAGTTTTTCGAGCTTTACGCCCGATCGGTTTTGTTGACCACCACATTCCGACAAATATTTGTGGAAGAAAATATCTACCAAGAAACCATTATCTCAAATACCCAAAAAATTTAAATTCCCCCCCGATTCCTCACGTACTGGCCGAGACCAGCCGTAGTGACCGAGAAGAAGGTTTAGTGGCTTCAGCGCCTAACTCGGCGGCCACATAGACTTCATCCTGGTGGGTTCCACGCGCTCAATTAAAACTTTAAAATTTTTTAATCTTTTGTTTCGCGGTCCCTCACACCATGGAAAAGCCGAGCGGACCGGTCCGGAGGGGACTTGGAAGTGCACCATGGGCCGGACTCTTCTTCACATCTCTTCTTCTTCGGACATCTTAGCCAAAAGGCCAAAAAAAAGAATCGGGGGACCAAATTATGATTTTTCGCGGACGGCGCTCCTGCGCGCCTAAGCGCCTTCGGACGCGCTACCCGTAAGTGAAAGGGGGGGGAGGAGTCGGGCTCCTACGCCTCGACTTTCCTCATCTACAGAGTGCGAGAGAAGGAGCGGGGCGGAGGAACCAGCACGCGAGGATTCATTCTCGTGGGCGCGACGCGCTAAATTTAAAATTTATGATTTTGAAATTTTTCGTTCCGCGGTCCCTTAGAAATCGGGAAAGCCCTCCGTCGCCCCCTCGGTCTTCAGCATTTACATCTTTTAAACATTTTGTTTGTTCAAAAGAAAAAATTTTCAATTAACATTCCACGGTGTTTCAGGCCGTAGAATATTGTCCACCAGGCCCCGTGGTGCCATGATTTAATGCCCTCCCATGCCACCACGTCCTTCACATAAAAACGGGGGGGCGGGTACCATTAGAAAAGCATCCTCGCGTGCTAGTTCCTCCGCCCCCTTCCACCTCTCGATTCTGCGGAGTAGGAAATTCGAGTCGTCGAGGCCCCCTACTCCACCGGGCAGTGTGTGCGAAGGCACTTCGGCGCTTAGGATGCGCAGTCCGGTAAAAAACATAAAGTTCATCTATATCTACATAATACCCCGTTAGCAGCCGCAAGGGCGTGTGGCGTGGGGTGTTAGGTCACCAACTGTAAAAAGGAAATACACCACATGCAAAAGAAACAACACGCAAAAATACACCCACAGCAGCGCACACACATGCAAAAATCCCTTCATCCAATACTCATGCAAACGCATATACCGCAAAACAACTAAAAAACTGCACCCCATGATGCAGCACGGAAGCCATCCTACAACACGGAAGCCAGGACAAACAAGCAAGAAATTTAAACATCACTACCACATGAAAATGTACCGCGTAGCCCTCCACCCCGAAAGAGTCTGTAAAAGGCAAGGAATTCGACCCAACGTTGCTGGTAGCAGGAATTTCCCCCCGCGGAGAGGGACGAGGAAATGAAATGGAAACTTAAAAACAGATGAAATAAACACAAATGTGGTCATTCGGAAAGAATGGATTATAACAAAACGCATAAGGTTAGTGGAAGAGCATGCATAATACATACAACTAATGATTTTTTAGACGCTGAGGGTGGCTAGTGGAATTTTTGCTATCGATAACCCTGCAGTTGCTATCCCGTATCGTCCGGGGGGAAATGGAGTCCTTAAGTCTTCTAGCTCTGGCATCTATTTCTTGAATTTTATATGCATGATCCAAGGGACCAATTTATATATTAGTACGAATAATTTGCGAGACCTCGGTGCTGAGCCATGCGGATCAAATTTATTCAATCATTTCAATCTTGCATTGAGACGTCTTTCAGCCAATGAATCCCACCCTAAATCCATGAATATTTATATAAAAACTCATACATTATTGCACCCTCATTTCTTCTTCTTGGCCTTATGGTTAAGATCAAATTGAGGTCCGGCCCCCGGTGCACTTGCAAGTCCGCAATGGACCGGTAGCTTGAGCACCGAGGCCGCACGGCCGCCTTAGGATCCCCGGGGGCACTCTCCGTCAATCTACATCTACATCTACATCTACTCAATACCCCGCAAGCCGCCGCAAGGGCGTGTGGCGGGGGTTGCTAGGACACCACCCATAATTTAGAAAAGAAAAATAATAAAAAAAAAATCGCATGCAATAACGACAAAATCATATATAAAAAAAACATGGCATCTATTCATGCATGAACACTTACACCCCACACACATGCAAACACTCAAACTACCAACTAACATACACATGCACCTGAAAGTATACCTAACATCTCTATAGTGTTTAATTTGTTCTGACTTGTAAATTCAACGTTTTTAATATTTTTAAAGTGACTTCGGTTTCTTGCTATTATGATTACTGATTGTTCGGGGAAAGAATGAGTATTTGTACCTATCTGTCTTGGAATCTATCTCCCTTAGTTTATCTTTGTGGTCTGATCTACCTTAGTAGTGTGGGGCCATTATAATTCCTTCAGTGTCATATTTAAACTCGTTTGTTCTGAACCTTTCTAAAAGTCTAAGCCTCGCTTGTTCTCTCCGCACTTCAAGTGGTTCCCAGCCTAAATCCCCTAAGAGACCTGTCACACTTGTGTTTTTATCATAACAATTTTTAACAAATCTAGCGGATTTTCTCTGGACTTTATCTAATTCTTTTTGCCAAATTTTCTCCCACGGATCCCAAATACTTGCGGCATATTCCAAATGAGGTCTAACTAGAGCAAAATAACACCTCTCTTTAACTTTTTCATTACATTTCTCCACCACCCGTTTTATGAAGTCAAGTTTCTTTAAAGCTGATCCGCATATTGTCCCGATATGTGCTCCCCATGAAAGGCGTGGTGTTAGAACAACCCCCAAATATTTAACTTGATTTGCCGTAGTCAATACTGAACCCTCTATTTTGTAGTTTATATCCTGTTCCTCGCTTCCTTTATTCCAAAATTTCAAAACTGCACATTTATCTATATTAAGTGTTAATCCCCATTTATTGCACCATCCCGAGATATTGTCTAAGTCTCTAGAGAGTAGCTCGCGATCTAGTTGGCTCCTTATTTCCCTGTATATCACCGTGTCGTCAGCAAATAACCTCAGATTGCTACTTACGTGTGTGCTTAAGTCATTTATGTATATTAAGAACAGAAGAGGCCCTATTACACTTCCCTGGGGGACGCCCGAAGTAACATCTCTCTCCGTTGAGCACAACCCATCTATGACTACTATTTGTTTGCGGTTTGACAAGAAGTCCCTAATCCAATTAATTATTTTCTCATTGATCCCATAGTATTTAAATTTGTGTAACAATTTATTGTGTGGGACTTTGTCGAAGGCTTTTTTGAAATCCAGGAATACTGCATCGACTTGGGTGTTGTTTTCTCCCGATCTAAGTATATCGTGAATGAAGAGACCAAGTTGTGTTTCGCAAGATCTGCTTTTCCTAAATCCGTGCTGGTTGTGGATTAGTATTTTCCTACTATCAAGAAATTTCATAATGTTAGTGACAATAACGTGTTCCAATATTTTACAAGAGATCGATGTTAAAGAAATGGGTCGGTAATTGGTTGGTTTATCCTTATCGCCGCCTTTATAGATGGGAGTTATATGGGCTAGCTTCCAGTCGCGAGGCACTGAGCCTTCTTCTATCGATTTTAGAAAAACAATATGTAAAAATGGGGCAATGTCGTCAGCTAATTCCTTTAATATTCTAGCAGGTATTTCTTCCGGACCAGGTGCCTTGTGTGCTTTGATACTACGGAGCAGATGTACTATTCCCTGCTTGGTCAGTGTAAGATCGCTCATGTGTTCCCCGGGTGGGTGTGGAGGATCGTTTGGTGCGTTTGTGTTTTTGTTGTAGACGCTCTGGAAAAAATGGTTTAAAATATTTGCCTTTTTCACGCTATCTGTAATGATTTCTCCATTTTCCGTCTTCAAAGAGTGAACAGTGGGACGTTTACCCTGTATTTCCCTAACATAGGACCAGAATGACTTTGGATTTTCCTCAAGATATTCGCTTAGCATTTTAGATTTAAAAGAGTGTAGTGCTGTGCGCATAATACTTTTCGTCTTACTACGACATTCTTTTAGTAGCTGTTTGGTTGTATTCACAAAACTTATATCGTCACTTTTTAAACTCTTTTTGAAATTTGACTGTAGCTTTCTTTGCCTTCTTAATGCCGATCTGACTTCCCCGTTGTACCATCTAGGTTCCTTACTGTCGCATTTGAGTTTGGACGGGATGTACGTCTTTATTCCTTCGCGTAAAATATTTAAGAAATAATTCCAAGTGTTCTCTGTATTTGTTGTCAGTGTTTTTGTCTTGTATTCCGGTAATTTTATCTTTAAATATTCTCTTAGTCCGTTAAAATTTGCCTTGTTGTATAGGTATATTTTACGCTTTTCTTTGTTTATTTTGACGAACTTAGTTTTTAACTCCACAAGAATAGCCTTATGGTCACTGATTCCGTCTATTATTTCAATGTTAGTAATGATTTCGGGCATAGAAGTCGCAAAGATGTCTAGTATGCTTTGGCCCCGTGTTGGTGATTTAACTATTTGTTCTAAGGAGTGTTTTGTGAATATATGAAGGAGTTCTTGGCATGAATCTCTGTTTTTGGCAGATTTTCCCACGCAGTAGTTTTCCCAGTCAATTGACGGTAGATTTGTGTCACCAGCGATTATAGTAATACTGTTGCATTGTCTGCTGCTGATAGTGGATATTTGTTCGTCGAGCTTGTGTAGGACATCTGTGTTAGAATCTGGGGGTCTATAAAATGAACACACGTATAGGCTTCTGCCGTTGTAGTCCTTGTTGCACCAAACGCTTTCTATGTCATCTACGTCGCATTCATATCGTTGGCTACTAAGATGTGACTTTACTGCAATGAATACTCCCCCACCCAACCTATTTGGTCTGTCCCTTCTGTAAATTGTGAAGCCGTTTGGAAAAACCTCATTGTTTGCTATATCTCCCGTGAGCCAACTTTCTGTTCCAACTACTATGTCTGCGTTTGTACTGACAAAAATATGTTCAATATCCGATATTTTGTTTCTAATGCTACGGCAATTTAATGTTATAATTTTAATATGGCTAATAACTTCTTGTTTTTCGGTTTTATGTACGCTAACAAAACTGTTTTGAGACGATTTGTGGTGAACGGAGACAAAAGAATTACATTCACTTGCATTGCTATCTGTTATGTATGTAGAGGCACCAATTTTATTAAATTTACGTGGGTTATATGTTGTTTTAACGCAAGTGCTTGTTTGTTCAATATTTTTGGGGATTTGAGAGGCATTACCTGAACTGAATTGACAAAAACAGCTGGATTCTACTTTATTTTTCCCAATATATGACCTACGCTCTTGCCTACCAGCTATGCTAAACCCTCGACACGTGTTCGGGTAACCTACGCGCTACCAACTGCGATGCCTCGGCAGTATAATGGACCCCGGAGCGATTAAGGGGTACCCGACACGATGAGAGGACGAGCCTCAGATCAACGAAGTCCGCTCCGATTCCCCGGCAAAATCCTAGCAATCTCTGATTTAAACCCTCAATGCGGCTCCAAACGAGCCTTCCGCAGTCTCAACGCGGCACAATACTACATATACTTAATTTAATTGGGACCTTCAACTCTGCCTCGACTCGTTTCACCTCCGAGTGCATCTCCTTAAAGGAGCGCAGGATCTCTTCAGATCCACGTTCCGAGGCGTCGTTTGTCCCGACATGAGCCACAATGCGTAGCTTGGAGCAGCCCGTATTACTGACGGCCGCCTTCACCTCCAGCGTTGCCTGGGGTACCCCGCCGCCCGGTATACACCAGGACGACAAGAATCCAACACCTCCCTCCTGTTGGACTCTGCGGCGCAGCGGGTTCATTATACGCCGGACATTTGAACTACCTAATATAACGGTTCCCTCCCTCCCCGACCGCTGACGCCTTATCCTAGGCAGTGCCCTCGGAGTAGGGATAGGGGCTGCAGGTACGGTGGTGCTGTCATCCGACAGCACATGGTACCTGTTGGAGACGGGGATGGTATCTGCCTTCGCAGAGTCCAATCCTCGGCGCAGCGTTACCTTCCCCTTGCCCCGAGAGACGACACTCCAATCGTCCGACCTACGGACGTGAGACACTCCCTCGTTGAGAGATAGGACACGGGGTAGGTCTCTAATCGCCCAGCCACGTGTTGCATTCGGACGAATCCGTGCACCCCTATGGGCGTGGCGGGTTTTCGAATTCCCACCCTGAGCACCATCTCTCCCGAGGGGAGCCCTCCGGCCGGCGATCTCCGATCGAAGCTCACGCACCAATCCCGTACGTATCCGAGCAGGGCGGATGATTTGAACTACGCGCGGTTTCATTTTCGGCCGCGACGATGGTCAAGCGACAGTTATTCGAGCTTTACGCCCGATCGGTATTGTTGACCTCCTCACTCCAGCAGGTATTTGTGAAAGATTATATCAACCAAAAAACCATCATCTCAAATCGCCAAACAATTTATATGTCTTCCCGATTCCACTCTCACTGGCCCAGACAAGCCATAGAAACCGAGAAGAGGTTGAGTGCCTTCAGCGCGTAACTCGGCCGCCACTATGGAGCTAGGAATCACGCGCTCAATGCAAACTTTGATATTTTGAAATGTTTCGTTCCGCGGTTTCTCAGACCGCGGGAAAGCAGAGCGGCCCGGTCCGTAGGGGACCTGGAAGCCCACCATGGGCCGGACTACACTTTGATCATAGCCATAAGGCTAAGAAGAAGAATCGGGGGACCAAACTGTATGATTTTTCGCGGACGGCGCTCCTACGCGCCGAAGCGCCTTGGCACGTGCCACCCGTGGATAAAAGGGGAGGGGAGGAGTCGGGCTCAAATGCCAAGACGTTCCTCCTCTACTGATTGCGGGAGGAGGGGGGCGGAGGACCTAGCACGCGAGGATTCATTCTGGTGGGCGCGACGCGCTGAATTTAAAATTTATTTTGTTGAAATTTTTCGTTCCGCAGTCCCTAAGAAAACGGGAAAACCCTCCGTCGCACCCCTCTGTCTTCAGCATTTACATCTTTTAAACATTTTGTTAGTTCAAAACGAAAAATTTTCAATTAACATTCCACGGTGTTTCAGGCCGTAGAATATTGTCCACCAGACCCCGTGGTGCCATGATTTAATGCCCTCCCATGCCGCCACGTCCTTCACATAAAAACGGGGCGGCGGGGGCCATTAGAAGAGCATCCTCGCGTGCTAGTTCCTCCGCCCCCTTCCACCTCTCGATTCTGCGGAGTAGGAAATTCGAGTCGTCGAGGCCCCCTACTCCACCGGGCAGTGTGTGCGAAGGCACTTCGGCGCTTAGGATGCGCAGTCCGGTAAAAAACATAAAGTTCATCTATATCTACATAATACCCCGTTAGCAGCCGCAAGGGCGTGTGGCGTGAGGTGTTAGGTCACCAACTGTAAAAAGGAAATACACCACATGCAAAAGAAACAACACGCAAAAATACACCCACAGCAGCGCACACACTCATGCAAAAATCCCTTCATCCAATACTCATGCAAACGCATATACCGCAAAACAACTAAAAAACTGCACCACATGATGCAGCACGGAAGGCATCCTACAACACGGAAGCCAGGACAAACAAGCAAGAAATTTAAACATCACTACCACATGAAAATGTACCACGTAGCACTCCACCCCGAAAGAGTCTGTAAAAGGCAAGGAATTCGACCCAACGTTGCTGGTAGCAGGAATTTCCCCCCGCGGAGAGGGACGAGGAAATGAAATGGAAACTTAAAAACAGATGAAATAAACACAAATGTGGTCATTCGGAAAGAATGGATTATAACAAAACGCATAAGGTTAGTGGAAGAGCATGCATAATACATACAACTAATGAGTTTTTAGACGCTGAGGGTGGCTAGTGGAATTTTTGCTATCTATAACCCTGCAGTTGCTATCCCGTATCGTCCGGGGGGAAATGGAGTCCTTAAGTCTTCTAGCTCTGGCATCTATTTCCTGAATTTTATATGCATGATCCAAGCGACCAATTTATATATTAGTACGAATAATTTGCGAGACCTCGGTGCTGAGCCATGCGGATCAAATTTATTCAATCATTTCAATCTTGCATTGAGACGTCTTTCAGCCAATGATTCCCACCCTAAATCCATGAATATTTATATAAAAACTCATACATTATGGCACCCTCATTTCTTCTTCTTGGCCTTATGGTTAAGATCAAATTGAGGTCAGGCCCCCGGTGCACTTGCAAGTCCGCAATGGACCGGTAGCTTGAACACCGAGGCCGCACGGCCGCATTAGGACCCCCGGGGGAACTCTCCGTCAATCCCGTACGTATCCGAGCAGGGCGGATGATTTGAAATACGCGCGGTTTCACTTTCGGCCGCGACGATGGTCAAGCGACAGTTATTCGAGCTTTACGCCCGATCGGTTTTGTTGACCTCCTCACTCTAGCAGGTATTTGTGAAAGATTATATCAGCCAAAAAACCATCATCTCAATTCGCCAAACAATTTAAATGTCTTCCCGAATCCACTCGTACTGGCCCAGACCAGCCATAGAAACCGAGAAGAGGTTGAGTGCCTTCAGCGGATAACTCGGCAGCCAGCTGGACTATGGAGGTGGGAATCACGATATCAATGCAAACTTTGATATTTTGAAATGTTTCGTTCCGCGGTTTCTCAGACCGCGGGGAAGCAGAGCGGCCAGGTCCGGAGGGGACCTGGAAGCGCACCATGGGCCGGACTACACTTTGATCTTAGCCATTAGGCTAAGAAGAAGAGTCGGGGGACCAAACTGTATGATTTCGCGCACGGCGCTCCTACGCGACGAAGCGCCCGACTTGCCACCCATGGGTTAAAGGGGAGGGGAGGAGTCGGGCTCGAATGCCAAGACGTTCCTCCTCTACTGATTGCGGGGGAAGGGGGGCGGAGGACCTAGCACGCGAGGATTCATTCTGGTGGGCGCGACGCGCTGAATTTAAAATTTATATTGTTGAAATTTTTCGTTCCGCAGTCCCTTAGAAAACGGGAAAACCCTCCGTCGCACCCCTCTGTCTTCAGCATTTACATCTTTTAAACATTTTGTTAGTTCAAAATGAAAAATTTTCAATTAACATTCCACGGTGTTTCAGGCCTTAGAATATTGTCCACCAGGCCCCGTGGTGCCATGATTTAATGCCCTCCCATGCCGCCACGTCCTTCACATAATAACGGGGCGGCGGGGGTCATTAGAAGAGCATCCTCGCGTGCTAGTTCCTCCGCCCCCTTCCACCTCTCGATTCTGCGGAGTAGGAAATTCGAGTCGTCGAGGCCCCCTACTCCACCGGGCAGTGTGTGCGAAGGCACTTCGGCGCTTAGGATGCGCAGTCCGGTAAAAAACATAAAGTTCATCTATATCTACATAATACCCCGTTTGCAGCCGCAAGGGCGTGGGGTGTTAGGTCACCAACTGTAAAAAGGAAATACACAACATGCAAAAGAAACAACACGCAAAAATACACCAACAGCAGCGCACACACTCATGCAAAAATCCCTTCATCCAAAACTCATGCAAACGCATTTACCGCAAAACAACTAAAAAACTGCACCACATGATGCAGCACGGAAGGCATCCTACAACACGGAAGCCAGCACAAACAAGCAAGAAATTTAAACATCACTACCACATGAAAATGTACCACGTAGCACTCCACCCCGAAAGAGTCTGTAAAAGGCAACGAATTCGACCCAACGTTGCTGGTAGCAGGAATTTCCCCCCGCGGAGAGGGACGAGGAAATGAAATGGAAACTTAAAAACAGATGAAATAAACACAAATGTGGTCATTCGGAAAGAATGGATTATAACAAAACGCATAAGGTTACTGGAAGAGCATGCATAATACATACAACTAATGATTTTTTAGACGCTGAGGGTGGCTAGTGGAATTTTTGCTATCTATAACCCTGCAGTTGCTATCCCGTATCGTCCGGGGGGAAATGGAGTCCTTAAGTCTTCTAGCTCTGGCATCTATTTCCTGAATTTTATATGCATGATCCAAGCGACCAATTTATATATTAGTACGAATAATTTGCGAGACCTCGGTGCAGAGCAATGCGGATCAAATTTATTCAATCATTTCAATCTTGCATAAAGACGTCTTTCAGCCAATGATTCCCACCCTAAATCCATGAATATTTACATAAAAACTCATACATTATGGCACCCTCATTTCTTCTTCTTGGCCTTATGGTTAAGATCAAATTGAGGTCCGGCCCCCGGTGCACTTGCAAGTCCGCAATGGACCGGTAGCTTGAACACCGAGGCCGCACGGCCGCCTTAGGACCCCCGGGGGAACTCTCCGTCAATCCCGTACGTATCCGAGCAGGGCGGATGATTTGAAATACGCGCGGTTTCATTTTCGGCCGCGACGATGGTCAAGCGACAGTTATTCGAGCTTTACGCCCGATCGCTTTTGTTGACCTCCTCACTCTAGCAGGTATTTGTGAAAGATTATATCAGCCAAAAAACCATCATCTCAAATCGCCAAACAATTTAAATGTCTTCCCGAATCCACTCGTACTGGCCCAGACCAGCCATAGAAACCGAGAAGAGGTTGAGTGCCTTCAGCGGATAACTCGGCCGCCACCTGGACTATGCAGGTGGGAATCACGATATCAATGCGAACTTTGAAATTTTGAAATGTTTCGTTCCGCGGTTTCTCAGACCGCGGGGAAGCAGAGCGGCCAGGTCCGGAGGGGACCTGGAAGCGCACCATGGGCCGGACTACACTTTGATCTTAGCCATTAGGCTAAGAAGAAGAGTCGGGGGACCAAACTGCATGATTTCGCGCACGGCGCTCCTACGCGACGAAGCGCCTTGGCACGTGCCACCCGTGGGTAAAAGGGGAGGGGAGGAGTCGGGCTCGAATGCCAAGACGTTCCTCCTCTACTGATTGCGGGAGGAGGGGGGCGGAGGACCTAGCACGCGAGGATTCATTCTGGTCGGCGCGACGCGCTGAATTTAAAATTTATTTTGTTGAAATTTTTCGTTCCGCAGTCCCTTAGAAAACGGGAAAACCCTCCGTCGCACCCCTCTGTCTTCAGCATTTACATCTTTTAAACATTTTGTTAGTTCAAAACGAAAAATTTTCAATTAACATTCCACGGTGTTTCAGGCTGTAGAATATTGTCCACCAGGCCCCGTGGTGCCATGATTTAATGCCCTCCCATGCCGCCACGTCCTTCACATAAAAACGGGGCGGCGGGGGCCATTAGAAGAGCATCCTCGCGTGCTAGTTCCTCCGCCCCCTTCCACCTCTCGATTCTGCGGAGTAGGAAATTCGAGTCGTCGAGGCCCCCTACTCCACCGGGCAGTGTGTGCGAAGGCACTTCGGCGCTTAGGATGCGCAGTCCGGTAAAAAACATAAAGTTCATCTATATCTACATAATACCCCGTTAGCAGCCGCAAGGGCGTGGGGTGTTAAGTCACCAAATGTAAAAAGGAAATACACCACATGCAAAAGAAACAACACGCAAAAATACACCCACAGCAGCGCACACACTCATGCAAAAATCCCTTCATCCAATACTCATGCAAACGCATATACCGCAAAACAACTAAAAACCTGCACCACATGATGCAGCACGGAAGCCATCCTACAACACGGAAGCCAGGACAAACAAGCAAGAAATTTAAACATCACTACCACATGAAAATGTACCACGTAGCACTCCACCCCGAAAGAGTCTGTAAAAGGCAACGAATTCGACCCAACGTTGCTGGTAGCAGGAATTTCCCCCCGCGGAGAGGGACGAGGAAATGAAATGGAAACTTAAAAACAGATGAAATAAACACAAATGTGGTCATTCGGAAAGAATGGATTATAACAAAACGCATAAGGTTAGTGGAAGAGCATGCATAATACATACAACTTATGATTTTTTGGACGCTGAGGGTGGCTAGTGGAATTTTTGCTATCTATAACCCTGCAGTTGCTATCCCTTATTGTCCGGGGGGAAATGGAGTCCTTAAGTCTTCTAGCTCTGGCATCTATTTCTTGATTTTTATATGCATGATCCAAGCGACCAATTTATATATTAGTACGAATAATTTGCGAGACCTCGGTGCTGAGCCATGCGGATCAAATTTATTCAATCATTTCAATCTTGCATTGAGACGTCTTTCAGCCAATGATTCCCACCCTAAATCCATGAATATTTATATAAAAACTCATACATTATGGCACCCTCATTTCTTCTTCTTGGCCTTATGGTTAAGATCAAATTGAGGTCCGGCCCCCGGTGCACTTGCAAGTCCGCAATGGACCGGTAGCTTGAACACCGAGGCCGCACGGCCGCCTTAGGACCCCCGGGGGAACTCTCCGTCAATCCCGTACGTATCCGAGCAGGGCGGATGATTTGAAATACGCGCGGTTTCATTTTCGGCCGCGACGATGGTCAAGCGACAGTTATTCGAGCTTTACGCCCGATCGGTTTTGTTGACCTCCTCACTCTAGCAGGTATTTGTGAAAGATTATATCAGCCAAAAAACCATCATCTCAAATCGCCAAACAATTTAAATGTCTTCCCGAATCCACTCGTACTGGCCCAGACCAGCCATAGAAACCGAGAAGAGGTTGAGTGCCTTCAGCGGATAACTCGGCCGCCACCTGGACTATGTAGGTGGGAATCACGATATCAATGCAAACTTTGAAATTTTGAAATGTTTCGTTCCGCGGTTTCTCAGACCGCGGATAAGCAGAGCGGCCAGGTCCGGAGGGGACCTGGAAGCGCACCATGGGCCGGACTACACTTTGATCTTAGCCATTAGGCTATGAAGAAGAGTCGGGGGATCAAACTGTATGATTTCGCGCACGGCGCTCCTACGCGACGAAGCGCCTTGGCACGTGCCACCCGTGGGTAAAAGGGGAGGGGAGGAGTCGGGCTCGAATGCCAAGACGTTCCTCCTCTACTGATAGTGGGAGGAGGGGGGCGGAGGACCTAGCACGCGAGGATTTATTCTGGTGGGCGCGACGCGCTGAATTTAAAATTTATTTTGTTGAAATTTTTCGTTCCGCAGTCCCTTAGAAAACGGGAAAACCCTCCGTCGCACCCCTCTGTCTTCAGCATTTACATCTTTTAAACATTTTGTTAGTTCAAAACGAAAAATTTTCAATTAACATTCCACGGTGTTTCAGGCCGTAGAATATTGTCCACCAGGCCCCGTGGTGCCGCGATTTAATGCCCTCCCATGCCGCCACGTCCTTCACATAAAAACGGGGCGGCGGGGGCCATTAGAAGAGCATCCTCGCGTGCTAGTTCCTCCGCCCCCTTCCACCTCTCGATTCTGCGGAGTAGGAAATTCGAGTCGTCGAGGCCCCCTACTCCACCGGGCAGTGTGTGCGAAGGCACTTCGGCGCTTAGGATGCGCAGTCCGGTAAAAAACATAAAGTTCATCTATATCTACATAATACCCCGTTAGCAGCCGCAAGGGCGTGTGGCGTGGGGTGTTAGGTCACCAACTGTAAAAAGGAAATACACCACATGCAAAAGAAACAACACGCAAAAATACACCCACAGCAGCGCACACACTCATGCAAAAATCCCTTCATCCAATACTCATGCAAACGCATATACCGCAAAACAACTAAATAACTGCACCACATGATGCAGCACGGAAGGCATCCTACAACACGGAAGCCAGCACAAACAAGCAAGAAATTTAAACATCACTACCACATGAAAATGTACCACGTAGCACTCCACCCCGAAAGAGTCTGTAAAAGGCAACAAATTCGACCCAACGTTGCTGGTAGCAGGAATTTCCCCCCGCGGAGAGGGACGAGGAAATGAAATGGAAACTTATAAACAGATGAAATAAACACAAATGTGGTCATTCGGAAAGAATGGATTATAACAAAACGCATAAGGTTAGCGGAAGAGCATGCATAATACATACAACTAATGATTTTTTAGACGCTGAGGGTGGCTAGTGGAATTTTTGCTATCTATAACCCTGCAGTTGCTATCCCGTATCGTCCGGGGGGAAATGGAGTCCTTAAGTCTTCTAGCTCTGGCATCTATTTCCTGAATTTTATATGCATGATCCAAGCGACCAATTTATATATTAGTACGAATAATTTGCGAGACCTCGGTGCTGAGCCATGCGGATCAAATTTATTCAATCATTTCAATCTTGCATTGACACGTCTTTCAGCCAATGATTCCCACCCTAAATCCATGAATATTTATATAAAAACTCATACATTATGGCACCCTCATTTCTTCTTCTTGGCCTTATGGTTAAGATCAAATTGAGGTCCGGCCCCCGGTGCACTTGCAAGTCCGCAATGGACCGGTAGCTTGAACACCGAGGCCGCACGGCCGCCTTAGGACCCCCGGGGGAACTCTCCGTCAATCCCGTACGTATCCGAGCAGGGCGGATGATTTGAAATGCGCGCGGTTTCATTTTCGGCCGCGACGATGGTCAAGCGACAGTTATTCGAGCTTTACGCCCGATCGGTTTTGTGTACCTCCTCACTCTAGCAGGTATTTGTGAAAGATTATATCAGCCAAAAAACCATCATCTCAAATCGCCAAACAATTTAAATGTCTTCCCGAATCCACTCGTACTGGCCCAGACCAGCCATAGAAACCGAGAAGAGGTTGAGTGCCTTCAGCGGATAACTCGGCCGCCACCTGGACTATGCAGGTGGGAATCACGATATCAATGCGAACTTTGAAATTTTGAAATGTTTCGTTCCGCGGTTTCTCAGACCGCGGGGAAGCAGAGCGGCCAGGTCCGGAGGGGACCTGGAAGCGCACCATGGGCCGGACTACACTTTGATCTTAGCCATTAGGCTATGAAGAAGAGTCGGAGGATCAAACTGTATGATTTCGCGCACGGCGCTCCTACGCGACGAAGCGCCTTTGCACGTGCCACCCGTGGGTAAAAGGGGAGGGGAGGAGTCGGGCTCGAATGCCAAGACGTTCCTCCTCTACTGATTGCGGGAGGAGGGGGGCGGAGGACCTAGCACGCGAGGATTCATTCTGGTGGGCGCGACGCGCTGAATTTAAAATTTATATTGTTGAAATTTTTCGTTCCGCAGTCCCTTAGAAAACGGGAAAACCCTCCGTCGCACCCCTCTGTCTTCAGCATTTACATCTTTTAAACATTTTGTTAGTTCAAAACGAAAAATTTTCAATTGACATTCCACGGTGTTTCAGGCCGTAGAATATTGTCCACCAGGCCCCGTGGTGCCATGATTTAATGCCCTCCCATGCCGCCACGTCCTTCACATAAAAACGGTGCGGCGGGGGCCATTAGAAGAGCATCCTCGCGTGCTAGTTCCTCCGCCCCCTTCCACCTCTCAATTCTGCGGAGTAGGAAATTCGAGTCGTCGAGGCCCCCTACTCCACCGGGCAGTGTGTGCGAAGGCACTTCGGCGCTTAGGATGCGCCGTCCGGTAAAAAACATAAAGTTCATCTATATCTACATAATACCCCGTTAGCAGCCGCAAGGGCGTGTGGCGTGGGGTGTTAGGTCACCAACTGTAAAAAGGAAATACACCACATGCAAAAGAAACAACACGCAAAAATACACCCACAGCAGCGCACACACTCATGCAAAAATCCCTTCGTCCAATACTCATGCAAACGCATATACCGCAAAACAACTAAAAAACTGCACCACATGATGCAGCACGGAAGGCATCCTACAACACGGAAGCCAGCACAAACAAGCAAGAAATTTAAACATCACTACCACATGAAAATGTACCACGTAGCACTCCACCCCGAAAGAGTCTGTAAAAGGCAACGAATTCGACCCAACGTTGCTGGTAGCAGGAATTCCCCCCGCGGAGAGGGACGAGGAAATGAAATGGAAACTTAAAAACAGATTAAATAAACACAAATGTGGTCATTCGGAAAGAATGGATTATAACAAAACGCATAAGGTTAGCGGAAGAGCGTGCATAATACATACAACTAATGATTTTTTAGACGCTGAGGGTGGCTAGTGGAATTTTTGCTATCTATAACCCTGCAGTTGCTATCCCGTATCGTCCGGGGGGAAATGGAGTCCTTAAGTCTTCTAGCTCTGGCAACTATTTCCTGAATTTTATATGCATGATCCAAGCGACCAATTTTAATATTAGTACGAATAATTTGCGAGACCTCGGTGCTGAGCCATGCGGATCAAATTTATTCAATCATTTCAATCTTGCATTGACACGTCTTTCAGCCAATGATTCCCACCCTAAATCCATGAATATTTATATAAAAACTCATACATTATGGCACCCTCATTTCTTCTTCTTGGCCTTATGGTTAAGATCAAATTGAGGTCCGGCCCCCGGTGCACTTGCAAGTCCGCAATGGACCGGTAGCTTGAACACCGAGGCCGCACGGCCCCCTTAGGACCCCCGGGGGAACTCTCCGTCAATCCTGTACGTATCCGAGCAGGGCGGATGATTTGAAATACGCGCGGTTTCATTTTCGGCCGCGACGATAGTCAAGCGACAGTTATTCGAGCTTTACGCCCGATCGGTTTTGTTGACTTCCTCACTCTAGCAGGTATTTGTGAAAGATTATATCAGCCAAAAAACCATCATCTCAAATCGCTAAACAATTTAAATGTCTTCCCTAATCCACTCGTACTGGCCCAGACCAGCCATAGAAACCGAGAAGAGGTTGAGTGCCTTCAGCGGATAACTCGGCCGCCACCTGGACTATGCAGGTGGGAATCACGATATCAATGCAAACTTTGAAATTTTGAAATGTTTCGTTCCGCGGTTTCTCAGACCGCGGGGAAGCAGAGCGGCCAGGTCCGGAGGGGACCTGGAAGCGCACCATGGGCCGGACTACACTTTGATCTTAGCCATTAGGATAAGAAGAGTCGGGGGATCAAACTGTATGATTTCGCGCACGGCGCTCCTACGCGACGAAGCGCCTTGGCACGTGCCACCCGTGGGTAAAAGGGGAGGGGAGGAGTCGGGCTCGAATGCCAAGACGTTCCTCCTCTACTGATTGCGGGAGGGGGGTGGAGGACCTAGCACGCGAGGATTCATTCTGGTGGGCGCGACGCGCTGAATTTAAAATTTATTTTGTTGAAATTTTTCGTTCCGCAGTCCCTTAGAAAACGGGAAAACCCTCCGTCGCACCCCTCTGTCTTCAGCATTTACATCTTTTAAACATTTTGTTAGTTCAAAACGAAAAATTTTCAATTAACATTCCACGGTGTTTCAGGCCGTAGAATATTGTCCACCAGGCCCCGTGGTGCCATGATTTAATGCCCTCCCATGCCGCCACGTCCTTCACATAAAAACGGGGCGGCGGGGGCCATTAGAAGAGCATCCTCGCGTGCTAGTTCCTCCGCCCCCTTCCACCTCTCGATTCTGCGGAGTAGGAAATTCGAGTCGTCGAGGCCCCCTACTCCAACGGGCAGTGTGTGCGAAGGCACTTCGGCGCTTAGGATGCGCAGTCCGGTAAAAAACATAAAGTTCATCTATATCTACATAATACCCCGTTAGCAGCCGCAAGGGCGTGTGGCGTGGGGTGTTAGGTCACCAACTGTAAAAAGGAAATACACCACATGCAAAAGAAACAACACGCAAAAATACACCCACAGCAGCGCACACACTCATGCAAAAATCCCTTCATCCAATACTCATGCAAACGCATATACCGCAAAACAACTAAAAAACTGCACCACATGATGCAGCACGGAAGGCATCCTACAACACGGAAGCCAGGACAAACAAGCAAGAAATTTAAACATCACTACCACATGAAAATGTACCACGTAGCACTCCACCCCGAAAGAGTCTGTAAAAGGCAACGAATTCGACCCAACGTTGCTGGTAGCAGGAATTTCCCCCCGCGGAGAGGGACGAGGAAATGAAATGGAAACTTAAAAACAGATGAAATAAACACAAATGTGGTCATTCGGAAAGAATGGATTATAACAAAACGCATAAGGTTAGTGGAAGAGCATGCATAATACATACAACTAATGATTTTTTAGACGCTGAGGGTGGCTAGTGGAATTTTTGCTATCTATAACCCTGCAGTTGCTATCCCGTATCGTCCGGGGGGAAATGGAGTCCTTAAGTCTTCTAGCTCTGGCATCTATTTCCTGAATTTTATATGCATGATCCAAGCGACCAATTTATATATTAGTACGAATAATTTGCGAGACCTCGGTGCTGAGCCATGCGGATCAAATTTATTCAATTATTTCAATCTTGCATTGAGACGTCTTTCAGCCAATGATTCCCACCCTAAATCCATGAATATTTATATAAAAACTCATACATTATGGCACCCTCATTTCTTCTTCTTGGCCTTATGGTTAAGATCAAATTGAGGTCCGGCCCCCGGTGCACTTGCAAGTCCGCAATGGACCGGTAGCTTGAACACCGAGGCCGCACGGCCGCCTTAGGACCCCCGGGGGAACTCTCCGTCAATCCCGTACGTATTCGAGCAGGGCGGATGATTTGAAATACGCGCGGTTTCATTTTCGGCCGCGACGATGGTCAAGCGACAGTTATTCGAGCTTTACGCCCGATCGGTTTTGTTGACCTCCTCACTCTAGCAGGTATTTGTGAAAGATTATATCAGCCAAAAAACCATCATCTCAAATCGCCAAACAATTTAAATGTCTTCCAGAATCCACTCGTACTGGCCCAGACCAGCCATAGAAACCGAGAAGAGGTTGAGTGCCTTCAGCGGATAACTCGGCCGCCACCTGGCCTATGCAGGTGGGAATCACGATATCAATGCAAACTTTGATATTTTGAAATGTTTCGTTCCGCAGTTTCTCAGACCGCGGGGAAGCAGAGCGGCAAGGTCCGGAGGGGACCTGGAAGCGCACCATGGGCCGGACTACACTTTGATCTTAGCCATTAGGCTAAGAAGAAGAGTCGGGGGACCAAACTGTATGATTTCGCGCACGGCGCTCCTACGCGACGAAGCGCCTTGGCACGTGCCACCCGTGGGTAAAAGGGGAGGGGAGGAGTCGGGCTCGAATGCCAAGACGTTCCTCCTCTACTGATTGCGGGAGGAGGGGGGCGGAGGACCTAGCACGCGAGGATTCATTCTGGTGGGCGCGACGCGCTGAATTTAAAATTTATTTTGTTGAAATTTTTCGTTCCGCTGTCCCTTAGAAATCGGGAAAACCCTCCGTCGCACCCCTCTGTCTTCAGCATTTACATCTTTTAAACATTTTGTTAGTTCAAAACGAAAAATATTCAATTAACATTCCACGGTGTTTCAGGCCGTAGAATATTGTCCACCAGGCCCCGTGGTGCCATGATTTAATGCCCTCCCATGCCGCCACGTCCTTCACATAAAAACGGGGTGGCGGGGGCCATTAGAAGAGCATCCTCGCGTGCTAGTTCCTCCGCCCCCTTCCACCTCTCGATTCTGCGGAGTAGGAAATTCGAGTCGTCGAGGCCCCCTCCTCCACCGGGCAGTGTGTGCGAAGGCACCTCGGCGCTTAGGATGCGCAGTCCGGTAAAAAACATAAAGTTCATCTATATCTACATAATACCCCGTTAGCAGCCGCAAGGGCGTGTGGCGTGGGGTGTTAGGTCACCAACTGTAAAAAGGAAATACACCACATGCAAAAGAAACAACACGCAAAAATACACCCACAGCAGCGCACACACTCATCAAAAATCCCTTCATCCAATACTCATGCAAACGCATATACCGCAAAACAACTAAAAAACTGCACCACATGATGCAGCACGGAAGGCATCCTACAACACGGAAGCCAGGACAAACAAGCAAGAAATTTAAACATCACTACCACATGAAAATGTACCACATAGCACTCCACCCCGAAAGAGTCTGTAAAAGGCAACGAATTCGACCCAACGTTGCTGGTTGCAGGAATTTCCCCCCGCGGAGAGGGACGAGGAAATAAAATGGAAACTTAAAAACAGATGAAATAAACACAAATGTGGTCATTCGGAAAGAATGGATTATAACAAAACGCATAAGGTTAGTGGAAGAGCATGCATAATACATACAACTAATGATTTTTAGACGCTGAGGGTGGCTAGTGGAATTTTTGCTATCTATAACCCTGCAGTTGCTATCCCGTATCGTCCGGGGGGAAATGGAGTCCTTAAGTCTTCTAGCTCTGGCATCTATTTCCTGAATTTTATATGCATGATCCAAGCGACCAATTTATATATTAGTACGAATAATTTGCGAGAACTCGGTGCTGAGCCATGCGGATCAAATTTATTCAATCATTTCAATCTTGCATTGAGACGTCTTTCAGCCAATGATTCCCACCCTAAATCCATGAATATTTATATAAAAACTCATACATTATGGCACCCTCATTTCTTCTTCTTGGCCTTATGGTTAAGATCAAATTGAGGTCCGGCCCCCGGTGCACTTGCAAGTCCGCAATGGACCGGTAGCTTGAACACCGAGGCCGCACGGCCGCCTTAGGACCCCCGGGGGAACTCTCCGTCAATCCCGTACGTATCTGAGCAGGGCGGATGATTTGAAATACGCGCGGTTTCATTTTCGGCCGCGACGATGGTCAAGCGACAGTTATTCGAGCTTTACGCCCGATCGGTTTTGTTGACCTCCTCACTCTAGCAGGTATTTGTGAAAGATTATATCAGCCAAAAAACCATCATCTCAAATCGCCAAACAATTTAAATGTCTTCCCGAATCCTCTCGTACTGGTCCAGACCAGCATTAGAAACCGAGAAGAGGTTGAGTGCCTTCAGCGGATAAGTCGGCCGCCACCTGGACTATGCAGGTGGGAATCACGATATCAATGCAAACTTTGATATTTTGAAATGTTTCGTTCCGCGGTTTCTCAGACCGCGGGGAAGCAGAGCGGCCAGGTCCGGAGGGGGACCTGGAAGCGCACCATGGGCCGGACTACACTTTGATCTTAGCCATTAGGCTAAGAAGAAGAGTCGGGGGACCAAACTGTATGATTTCGCGCACGGCGCTCCTACGCGACGAAGCGCCTTGGCACGTGCCACCCGTGGGTAAAAGGGGAGGGGAGGAGTCGGGCTCGAATGCCAAGACGTTCCTCCTCTACTGATTGCGGGAGGAGGGGGGCGGAGGACCTAGCACGCGAGGATTCATTCTGGTGGGCGCGACGCGCTGAATTTAAAATTTATTTTGTTGAAATTTTTCGTTCCGCAGTCCCTTAGAAAACGGGAAAACCCTCCGTCGCACCCCTCTGTCTTCAGCATTTACATCTTTTAAACATTTTGTTAGTTCAAAACGAAAAATTTTCAATTAACATTCCACTGTGTTTCAGGCCGTAGAATATTGTCCACCAGGCCCCGTGGTGCCATGATTTAATGCCCTCCCATGCCGCCACGTCCTTCACATAAAAACGGGGCGGCGGGGGCCATTAGAAGAGCATCCTCGCGTGCTAGTTCCTCCGCCCCCTTCCACCTCTCGATTCTGCGGAGTAGGAAATTCGAGTCGTCGAGGCCCCCTACTCCACCGGGCAGTGTGTGCGAAGGCACTTCGGCGCTTAGGATGCGCAGTCCGGTAAAAAACATAAAGTTCATCTATATCTACATAATACCCCCTTAGCAGCCGCAAGGGCGTGTGGCGTGGGGTGTTAGGCCACCAACTGTAAAAAGGAAATACACCACATGCAAAAGAAACAACACGCAAAAATACACCCACAGCAGCGCACACACTCATGCAAAAATCCCTTCATCCAATACTCATGCAAACGCATATACCGCAAAACAACTAAAAAACTGCACCACATGATGCAGCACGGAAGGCATCCTACAACACGGAAGCCAGGACAAACAAGCAAGAAATTTAAACATCACTACCACATGAAAATGTACCACGTAGCACTCCACCCCGAAAGAGTGTAAAAGGCAACGAATTCGACCCAACGTTGCTGGTAGCAGGAATTTCCCCCCGCGGAGAGGGACGAGGAAATGAAATGGAAACTTAAAAACAGATGAAATAAACACAAATGTGGTCATTCGGAAAGAATGGATTATAACAAAACGCATAAGGTTAGTGGAAGAGCATGCATAATACATACAACTAATGATTTTTTAGACGCTGAATGTGGCTAGTGGAATTTTTGCTATCTATAACCCTGCAGTTGCTATCCCGTATCGTCCGGGGGGAAATAGAGTCCTTAAGTCTTCTAGCTCTGGCATCTATTTCCTGAATTTTATATGCATGATCCAAGCGACCAATTTATATATTAGTACGAATAATTTGCGAGACCTCGGTGCTGAGCCATGCGGATCAAATTTATTCAATCATTTCAATCTTGCATTGAGACGTCTTTCAGCCAATGATTCCCACCCTAAATCCATGAATATTTATATAAAAACTCATACATTATGGCACCCTCATTTCTTCTTCTTGGCCTTATGGTTAAGATCAAATTGAGGTCCGGCCCCCGGTGCACTTGCAAGTCCGCAATGGACCGGTAGCTTGAACACCGAGGCCGCACGGCCGCCTTAGGACCCCCGGGGGAACTCTCCGTCAATCCCGTACGTATCCGAGCAGGGCGGATGATTTGAAATACGCGCGGTTTCATTTTCGGCCGCAACGATGGTCAAGCGACAGTTATTCGAGCTTTACGCCCGATCGGTTTTGTTGACCTCCTCACTCTAGCAGGTATTTGTGAAAGATTATATCAGCCAAAAAACCATCATCTCAAATCGCCAAACAATTTAAATGTCTTCCCGAATCCACTCGTACTGGCCCAGACCAGCCATAGAAACCGAGAAGAGGTTGAGTGCCTTCAGCGGATAACTCGGCCGCCACCTGGACTATGCAGGTGGGAATCACGATATCAATGCAAACTTTGATATTTTGAAATGTTTCGTTCCGCGGTTTATCAGACCGCGGGGAAGCAGAGCGGCCAGGTCCGGAGGGGACCTGGAAGCGCACCATGGGCCGGACTACACTTTGATCTTAGCCATTAGGCTAAGAAGAAGAGTCGGGGGACCAAACTGTATGATTTCGCGCACGGCGCTCCTACGCGACGAAGCGCCTTGGCACGTGCCACCCGTGGGTAAAAGGGGAGGGGAGGAGTCGGGCTCGAATGCCAAGACGTTCCTCCTCTACTGATTGCGGGAGGAGGGGGGCGGAGGACCTAGCACGCGAGGATTCATTCTGGTGGGCGCGACGCGCTGAATTTAAAATTTATTTTGTTGAAATTTTTCGTTCCGCAGTCCCTTAGAAAACGGGAAAACCCTCCGTCGCACCCCTCTGTCTTCAGCATTTACATCTTTTAAACATTTTGTTAGTTCAAAACGAAAAATTTTCAATTAACATTCCACGGTGTTTCAGGCCGTAGAATATTGTCCACCAGGCCCCGTGGTGCCATGATTTAATGCCCTCCCATGCCGCCACATCCTTCACATAAAAACGGGGCGGCGGGGGCCATTAGAAGAGCATCCTCGCGTGCTAGTTCCTCCGCCCCCTTCCACCTCTCGATTCTGCGGAGTAGGAAATTCGAGTCGTCGAGGCCCCCTACTCCACCGGGCAGTGTGTGCGAAGGCACTTCGGCGCTTAGGATGCGCAGTCCGGTAAAAAACATAAAGTTCATCTATATCTACATAATACCCCGTTGGCAGCCGCAAGGGCGTGTGGCGTGGGGTGTTAGGTCACCAACTGTAAAAAGGAAATACACCACATGCAAAAGAAACAACACGCAAAAATACACCCACAGAAGCGCACACACTCATGCAAAAATCCCTTCATCCAATACTCATGCAAACGCATATACCGCAAAACAACTAAAAAACTGCACCACATGATGCAGCACGGAAGGCATCCTACAACACGGAAGCCAGGACAAACAAGCAAGAAATTTAAACATCACTACCACATGAAAATGTACCACGTAGCACTCCACCCCGAAAGAGTCTGTAAAAGGCAACGAATTCGACCCAACGTTGCTGGTAGCAGGAATTTCCCCACGCGGAGAGGGACGAGGAAATGAAATGGAAACTTAAAAACAGATGAAATAAACACAAATGTGGTCATTCGGAAAGAATGGATTATAACAAAACGCATAAGGTTAGTGGAAGAGCATGCATAATACATACAACTAATGATTTTTTAGACGCTGACGGGGGCTAGTGGAATTTTTGCTATCTATAACCCTGCAGCTGCTATCCCGTATCGTCCGGGGGGAAATGGAGTCCTTAAGTCTTCTAGCTCTGGCATCTATTTCCTGAATTTTATATGCATGATCCAAGCGACCAATTTATATATTAGTACGAATAATTTGCGAGACCTCGGTGCTGAGCCATGCGGATCAAATTTATTCAATCATTTCAATCTTGCATTGAGACGTCTTTCAGCCAATGATTCCCACCCTAAATCCATGAATATTTATATAAAAACTCATACATTATGGCACCCTCATTTTTTCTTCTTGGCCTTATGGTTAAGATCAAATTGAGGTCCGGTCCCCGGTGCACTTGCAAGTCCGCAATGGACCGGTAGCTTGAACACCGAGGCCGCACGGCCGCCTTAGGACCCCCGGGGGAACTCTCCGTCAATCCCGTACGTATCCGAGCAGGGCGGATGATTTGAAATACGCGCGGTTTCATTTTCGGCCGCGACGATGGTCAAGCGACAGTTATTCGAGCTTTACGCCCGATCGGTTTTGTTGACCTCCTCACTCTAGCAGGTATTTGTGAAAGATTATATCAGCCAAAAAACCATCATCTCAAATCGCCAAACAATTTAACTGTCTTCCCGAATCCACTCGTACTGGCCCAGACCAGCCATAGAAACCGAGAAGAGGTTGAGTGCCTTCAGCGGATAACTCGGCCGCCACCTGGACTATGCAGGTGGGAATCACGATATCAATGCAAACTTTGAAATTTTGAAATGTTTCGTTCCGCGGTTTCTCAGACCGCGGGGGAAGCAGAGCGGCCAGGTCCGGAGGGGACCTGGAAGCGCACCATGGGCCGGACTACACTTTGATCTTAGCCATTAGGCTAAGAAGAAGAGTCGGGGATCAAACTGTATGATTTCGCGCACGGCGCTCCTACGCGACGAAGCGCCTTGGCACGTGCCACCCGTGGGTAAAAGGGGAGGGGAGGAGTCGGGCTCGAATGCCAAGACGTTCCTCCTCTACTGATTGCGGGAGGAGGGGGGCGGAGGACCTAGCACGCGAGGATTCATTCTGGTGGGCGCGACGCGCTGAATTTAAAATTTATTTTGTTGAAATTTTTCTTTCCGCAGTCCCTTAGAAAACGGGAAAACCCTCCGTCGCACCCCTCTGTTTTCAGCATTTACATCTTTTAAACATTTTGTTAGTTCAAAACGAAAAATTTTCAATTAACATTCCACGGTGTTTCAGGCCGTAGAATATTGTCCACCAGGCCCCGTGGTGCCATGATTTAATGCCCTCCCATGCCGCCACGTCCTTCACATAAAAACGGGGCGGCGGGGGCCATTAGAAGAGCATCCTCGCGTGCTAGTTCCTCCGCCCCCTTCCACCTCTCGATTCTGCGGAGTAGGAAATTCGAGTCGTCGATATCCCCTACTCCACCGGGCAGTGTGTGCGAAGGCACTTCGGCGCTTAGGATTCGCAGTCCGGAAAAAAACATAAAGTTCATCTATATCTACATAATACCCCGTTAGCAGCCGCAAGGGCGTGTGGCGTGGGGTGTTAGGTCACCAACTGTAAAAAGGAAATACACCACATGCAAAAGAAACAACACGCAAAAATACACCCACAGCAGCCCACACACTCATGCAAAAATCCCTTCATCCAGTACTCAAGCAAACGCATATACCGCTTAACAACTAAAAAACTGCACCACATGATGCAGCACGGAAGGCATCCTACAACACGGAAGCCAGGACAAACAAGCAAGAAATTTAAACATCACTACCACATGAAAATGTACCACGTAGCACTCCACCCCGAAAGAGTCTGTAAAAGGCAACGAATTCGACCCAACGTTGCTGGTAGCAGGAATTTCCCCCCGCGGAGAGGGACGAAGAAATGAAATGGAAACTTAAAAACAGATGAAATAAACACAAATGTGGTCATTCGGAAAGAATGGATTATAACAAAACGCATAAGGTTAGTGGAAGAGCATGCATAATACATACAACTAATGATTTTTTAGACGCTGAGGGTGGCTAGTGGAATTTTTGCTATCTATAACCCTGCAGTTGCTATCCCGTATCGTCCGGGGGGAAATGGAGTCCTTAAGTCTTCTAGCTCTGGCATCTATTTCCTGAATTTTATATGCATGATCCAAGCGACCAATTTATATATTAGTACGAATAATTTGCGAGACCTCGGTGCTGAGCCATGCGGATCAAATTTATTCAATCATTTCAATCTTGCATTGAGACGTCTTTCAGCCAATGATTCCCACCCTAAATCCATGAATATTTATATAAAAACTCGTACATTATGGAACCCTCATTTCTTCTTCTTGGCCTTATGGTTAAGATCAAATTGAGGTCCGGCCCCCGGTGCACTTGCAAGTCCGCATTGGACCGGTAGCTTGAACACCGAGGCCGCACGGCCGCCTTAGGACCCCCGGGGGAACTCTCCGTCAATCCCGTACGTATCCGAGCAGGGCGGATGATTTGAAATACGCGCGGTTTCATTTTCGGCCGCGACGATGGTCAAGCGACAGTTATTCGAGCTTTACGCCCGATCGGTTTTGTTGACCTCCTCACTCTAGCAGGTATTTGTGAAAGATTATATCAGCCAAAAAACCATCATCTCAAATCGCCAAACAATTTAACTGTCTTCCCGAATCCACTCGTACTGGCCCAGACCAGCCATAGAAACCGAGAAGAGGTTGAGTGCCTTCAGCGGATAACTCGGCCGCCACCTGGACTATGCAGGTGGGAATCACGATATCAATGCAAACTTTGAAATTTTGAAATGTTTCGTTCCGCGGTTTCTCAGACCGCGGGGAAGCAGAGCGGCCAGGTCCGGAGGGGACCTGGAAGCGCACCATGGGCCGGACTACACTTTGATCTTAGCCATTAGGCTAAGAAGAAGAGTCGGGGATCAAACTGTATGATTTCGCGCACGGCGCTCCTACGCGACGAAGCGCCTTGGCACGTGCCACCCGTGGGTAAAAGGGGAGGGGAGGAGTCGGGCTCGAATGCCAAGACGGTCCTCCTCTACTGATTGCGGGAGGAGGGGGGGCGGAGGACCTAGCACGCGAGGATTCATTCTGGTGGGCGCGACGCGCTGAATTTAAAATTTATTTTGTTGAAATTTTTCTTTCCGCAGTCCCTTAGAAAACGGGAAAACCCTCCGTCGCACCCCTCTGTTTTCAGCATTTACATCTTTTAAACATTTTGTTAGTTCAAAACGAAAAATTTTCAATTAACATTCCACGGTGTTTCAGGCCGTAGAATATTGTCCACCAGGCCCCGTGGTGCCATGATTTAATGCCCTCCCATGCCGCCACGTCCTTCACATAAAAACGGGGCGGCGGGCGGCCATTAGAAGAGCATCCTCGCGTGCTAGTTCCTCCGCCCCCTTCCACCTCTCGATTCTGCGGAGTAGGAAATTCGAGTCGTCGAGGCCCCCTACTCCACCGGGCAGTGTGTGCGAAGGCACTTTGGCGCTTAGGATGCGCAGTCCGGTAAAAAACATAAAGTTCATCTATATCTACATAATACCCCGTTAGCAGCCGCGAGGGCGTGTGGCGTGGGGTGTTAGGTCACCAACTGTAAAAAGGAAATACACCACATGCAAAAGAAACAACACGCAAAAATACACCCACAGCAGCCCACACACTCATGCAAAAATCCCTTCATCCAGTACTCATGCAAACGCATATACCGCTAAACAACTAAAAAACTGCACCACATGATGCAGCACGGAAGGCATCCTACAACACGGAAGCCAGGACAAACAAGCAAGAAATTTAAACATCACTACCACATGAAAATGTACCACGTAGCACTCCACCCCGAAAGAGTCTGTAAAAGGCAACGAATTCGACCCAACGTTGCTGGTAGCAGGAATTTCCCCCCGCGGAGAGGGACGAGGAAATGAAATGGAAACTTAAAAACAGATGAAATAAACACAAATGTGGTCATTCGGAAAGAATGGATTATAACAAAACGCATAAGGTTAGTGGAAAAGCATGCATAATACATACAACTAATGATTTTTTAGACGCTGAGGGTGGCTAGTGGAATTTTTGCTATCTATAACCCTGCAGTTGCTATCCCGTATCGTCCGGGGGGAAATGGAGTCCTTAAGTCTTCTAGCTCTGGCATCTATTTCCTGAATTTTATATGCATGATCCAAGCGACCAATTTATATATTAGTACGAATAATTTGCGAGACCTCGGTGCTGAGCCATGCGGATCAAATTTATTCAATCATTTCAATCTTGCATTGAGACGTCTTTCAGCCAATGATTCCCACCCTAAATCCATGAATATTTATATAAAAACTCGTACATTATGGAACCCTCATTTCTTCTTCTTGGCCTTATGGTTAAGATCAAATTGAGGTCCGGCCCCCGGTGCACTTGCAAGTCCGCAATGGACCGGTAGCTTGAACACCGAGGCCGCACGGCCCGCCTTAGGACCCCCGGGGGAACTCTCCGTCAATCCCGTACGTATCCGAGCAGGGCGGATGATTTGAAATACGCGCGGTTTCATTTTCGGCCGCGACGATGGTCAAGCGACAGTTATTCGAGCTTTACGCCCCGATCGGTTTTGTTGACCTCCTCACTCTAGCAGGTATTTGTGAAAGATTATATCAGCCAAAAAACCATCATCTCAAATCGCCAAAAAATTTAAATGTCTTCCCGAATCCACTCGTACTGGCCCAGACCAGCCATAGAAACCGAGAAGAGGTTGAGTGCCTTCAGCGGATAACTCGGCCGCCACCTGGACTTTGCAGGTGGGAATCACGATATCAATGCAAACTTTTGATATTTTGAAATGTTTCGTTCCGCGGTTTCTCAGACCGCGGGGAAGCAGAGCGGTCAGGTCCGGAGGGGACCTGGAAGCGCACCATGGGCCGGACTACACTTTGATCTTAGCCATTAGGCTAAGAAGAAGAGTCGGGGGACCAAACTGTATGATTTCGCGCACGGCGCTCCTACGCGACGAAGCGCCTTGGCACGTGCCACCCGTGGGTAAAAAGGGAGGTGAGGAGTCGGCTCGAATGCCAAGACGTTCCTCCTCTACTGATTGCGGGAGGAGGGGGGCGGAGGGACCTAGCACGCGAGGATTCATTCTGGTGGGCGCGACGCGCTGAATTTAAAATTTATTTTGTTGAAATTTTCGTTCCGCAGTCCCTTAGAAAACGGGGAAAACCCTCCGTCGCACCCCTCTGTCTTCAGCATTTACATCTTTTAAACATTTTGTTAGTTCAAAACGAAAAATTTTCAATTAACATTCCACGGTGTTTCAGGCCGTAGAATATTGTCCACCAGGCCCCGTGGTGCCATGATTTAATGCCCTCCCATGCCGCCACGTCCTTCACATAAAAACGGGGCGGTGGGGGCCATTAGAAGAGCATCCTCGCGTGCTAGTTCCTCCGCCCCCTTCCACCTCTCGATTCTGCGGAGTAGGAAATTCGAGTCGTCGAAGCCCCCTACTCCGCCGGGCAGTGTGTGCGAAGGCACTTTGGCGCTTAGGATGCGCAGTCCGGTAAAAAACATAAAGTTCATCTATATCTACATAATACCCCGTTAGCAGCCGCAAGGGCGTGTGGCGTGGGGTGTTAGGTCACCAACTGTAAAAAGGAAATACACCACATGCAAAAGAAACAACACGCAAAAATACACCCACAGCAGCGCACACACTCATGCAAAAATCCCTTCATCCAATACTCATGCAAACGCATATACCGCAAAACAACTAAAAAACTGCACCATATGATGCAGCACGGAAGGCATCCTACAACACGGAAGCCAGGACAAACAAGCAAGAAATTTAAACATCACTACCACATGAAAATGTACCACGTAGCACTCCACCCCGAAAGAGTCTGTAAAAGGCAACGAATTCGACCCAACGTTGCTGGTAGCAGGAATTTCCCCCCGCGGAGAGGGACGAGGAAATGAAATGGAAACTTAAAAACAGATGAAATAAACACAAATGTGGTCATTCGGAAAGAATGGATTATAACAAAACGCATAAGGTTAGTGGAAGAGCATGCATAATACATACAACTAATGATTTTTTTAGACGCTGAGGGTGGCTAGTGGAATTTTTGCTATCTATAACCCTGCAGTTGCTATCCCGTATCGTCCGGGGGGAAATGGAGTCCTTAAGTCTTCTAGCTCTGGCATCTATTTCCTGAATTTTATATGCATGATCCAAGCGACCAATTTATATATTAGTACGAATAATTTGCGAGACCTCGGTGCTGAGCCATGCGGATCAAATTTATTCAATCATTTCAATCTTGCATTGAGACGTCTTTCAGCCAATGATTCCCACCCTAAATCCATGAATATTTATATAAAAACTCATACATTATGGCACCCTCATTTCTCTTCTTGGCCTTATGGTTAAGATCAAATTGAGGTCCGGCCCCCCGGTGCCCTTGCAAGTCCGCAATGGACCGGTAGCTTGAACACCGAGGCCGCAAGGCCGCCTTAGGGCCCCCGGGGGAACTCTCCGTCAATCCCATACGTATCCGAGCAGGGCGGATGATTTGAAATACGCGCGGTTTCATTTTCGGCCGCGACGATGGTCAAGCGACAGTTATTCGAGCTTTACGCCCGATCGGTTTTGTTGACCTCCTCAGTCTAGCAGGTATTTGTGAAAGATTATATCAGCCAAAAACCATCATCTCAAATCGCCAAACAATTTAAATGTCTTCCCGAATCCACTCGTACTGGCCCAGACCAGCCATAGAAACCGAGAAGAGGTTGAGTGCCTTCAGCGGATAACTCGGCCGCCACCTGGCCTTTGCAGGTGGGAATCACGATATCAATGCAAACTTTGATATTTTGAAATGTTTCGTTCCGCGGTTTCTCAGACCGCGGGGAAGCAGAGCGGCCAGGTCCGGAGGGGACCTGGAAGCGCACCATGGGCCGGACTACACTTTGATCTTAGCCATTAGGCTAAGAAGAAGAGTCGGGGGACCAAACTGTATGATTTCGCGCACGGCGCTCCTACGCGACGAAGCGCCTTGGCACGTGCCACCCGTGGGTAAAAGGGGAGGGGAGGAGTCGGGCTCGAATGCCAAGACGTTCCTCCTCTACTGATTGCGGGAGGAAGGGGACGGAGGACCTAGCACGCGAGGATTCATTCTGGTGGGTGCGACGCGCTGAATTTAAAATTTATTTTGTTGAAATTTTTCGTTCCGCAGTCCCTTAGAAAACGGGAAAACCCTCCGTCGCACCCCTCTGTCTTCAGCATTTACATCTTTTAAACATTTTGTTAGTTCAAAACGAAAAATTTTCAATTAACATTCCACGGTGTTTCAGGCCGTAGAATATTGTCCACCAGGCCCCGTGGTGCCATGATTTAATGCCCTCCCATGCCGCCACGTCCTTCACATAAAAACGGGGCGGCGGGGGCCATTAGAAGAGCATCCTCGCGTGCTAGTTCCTCCGCCCCCTTCCACCTCTCGATTCTGCGGAGTAGGAAATTCGAGTCGTCGAGGCCCCCTACTCCACCGGGCAGTGTGTGCGAAGGCACTTCGGCGCTTAGGATGCGCAGTCCGGGAAAAAACATAAAGTTCATCTATATCTACATAATACCCCGTTAGCAGCCGCAAGGGCGTGTGGCGTGGGGTGTTAGGTCACCAACTGTAAAAAGGAAATACACCACATGCAAAAGAAACAACACGCAAAAATACACCCACAGCAGCGCACACACTCATGCAAAAATCCCTTCATCCAATACTCATGCAAACGCATATACCGCAAAACAACTAAAAAACTGCACCACATGATGCAGCACGGAAGGCATCCTACAACACGGAAGCCAGGACAAACAAGCAAGAAATTTAAACATCACTACCACATGAAAATGTACCACGTAGCACTCCACCCCGAAAGAGTCTGTAAAAGGCAACGAATTCGACCCAACGTTGCTGGTAGCAGGAATTTCCCCCCGCGGAGAGGGACGAGGAAATGAAATGGAAACTTAAAAACAGATGAAATAAACACAAATGTGGTCATTCGGAAAGAATGGATTATAACAAAACGCATTAGGTTAGTGGAAGAGCATGCATAATACATACAACTAATGATTTTTTAGACGCTGAGGGTGGCTAGTGGAATTTTTGCTATCTATAACCCTGCAGTTGCTATCCCGTATCGTCCGGGGGGAAATGGAGTCCTTAAGTCTTCTAGCTCTGGCATCTATTTCCTGAATTTTATATGCATGATCCAAGCGACCAATTTATATATTAGTACGAATAATTTGCGAGACCTCGGTGCTGAGCCATGCGGATCAAATTTATTCAATCATTTCAATCTTGCATTGAGACGTCTTTCAGCCAATGATTCCCACCCTAAATCCATGAATATTTATATAAAAACTCATACATTATGGCACCCTCATTTCCTCTTCTTGGCCTTATGGTTAAGATCAAATTGAGGTCCGGCCCCCGGTGCACTTGCAAGTCCGCAATGGACCGGTAGCTTGAACACCGAGGCCGCAAGGCCGCCTTAGGGCCCCCGGGGGAACTCTCCGTCAATCCCGTACGTATCCGAGCAGGGCGGATGATTTGAAATACGCGCGGTTTCATTTTCGGCCGCGACGATGGTCAAG
Organism: Hetaerina americana; assembly: GCF_022747635.1. NCBI lineage: Eukaryota > Metazoa > Arthropoda > Insecta > Odonata > Calopterygidae > Hetaerina > Hetaerina americana. Next base: position 61,631 of record NW_027287046.1, on the reverse strand, counting down.
CGACAGTTATTCGAGCTTTACGCCCGATCGGTTTTGTTGACCTCCTCACTCTAGCAGGTATTTGTGAAAGATTATATCAGCCAAAAAACCATCATCTCAAATCGCCAAACAATTTAAATGTCTTCCCGAATCCACTCGTACTGGCCCAGACCAGCCATAGAAACCGAGAAGAGGTTGAGTGCCTTCAGCGGATAACTCGGCCGCCACCTGGACTATGCAGGTGGGAATCACGATATCAATGCAAACTTTGATATTTTGAAATGTTTCGTTCCGCGGTTTCTCAGACCGCGGGGAAGCAGAGCGGCCAGGTCCGGAGGGGACCTGGAAGCGCACCATGGGCCGGACTACACTTTGATCTTAGCCATTAGGCTAAGAAGAAGAGTCGGGGGACCAAACTGTATGATTTCGCGCACGGCGCTCCTACGCGACGAAGCGCCTTGGCACGTGCCACCCGTGGGTAAAAGGGGAGGGGAGGAGTCGGGCTCGAATGCCAAGACGTTCCTCCTCTACTGATTGCGGGAGGAGGGGGGCGGAGGACCTAGCACGCGAGGATTCATTCTGGTGGGCGCGACGCGCTGAATTTAAAATTTATTTTGTTGAAATTTTTCGTTCCGCAGTCCCTTAGAAAACGGGAAAACCCTCCGTCGCACCCCTCTGTCTTCAGCATTTACATCTTTTAAACATTTTGTTAGTTCAAAACGAAAAATTTTCAATTAACATTCCACGGTGTTTCAGGCCGTAGAATATTGTCCACCAGGCCCCGTGGTGCCATGATTTAATGCCCTCCCATGCCGCCACGTCCTTCACATAAAAACGGGGCGGCGGGGGCCATTAGAAGAGCATCCTCGCGTGCTAGTTCCTCCGCCCCCTTCCACCTCTCGATTCTGCGGAGTAGGAAATTCGAGTCGTCGAGGCATCCTACTCCACCGGGCAGTGTGTGCGAAGGCACTTCGGCGCTTAGGATGCGCAGTCCGGGAAAAAACATAAAGTTCATCTATATCTACATAATACCCCGTTAGCAGCCGCAAGGGCGTGTGGCGTGGGGTGTTAGGTCACCAACTGTAAAAAGGAAATACACCACATGCAAAAGAAACAACACGCAAAAATACACCCACAGCAGCGCACACACTCATGCAAAAATCCCTTCATCCAATACTCATGCAAACGCATATACCGCAAAACAACTAAAAAACTGCACCACATGATGCAGCACGGAAGGCATCCTACAACACGGAAGCCAGGACAAACAAGCAAGAAATTTAAACATCACTACCACATGAAAATGTACCACGTAGCACTCCACCCCGAAAGAGTCTGTAAAAGGCAACGAATTCGACCCAACGTTGCTGGTAGCAGGAATTTCCCCCCGCGGAGAGGGACGAGGAAATGAAATGGAAACTTAAAAACAGATGAAATAAACACAAATGTGGTCATTCGGAAAGAATGGATTATAACAAAACGCATAAGGTTAGTGGAAGAGCATGCATAATACATACAACTAATGATTTTTTAGACGCTGAGGGTGGCTAGTGGAATTTTTGCTATCTATAACCCTGCAGTTGCTATCCCGTATCGTCCGGGGGGAAATGGAGTCCTTAAGTCTTCTAGCTCTGGCATCTATTTCCGGAATTTTATATGCATGATCCAAGCGACCAATTTATATATTAGTACGAATAATTTGCGAGACCTCGGTGCTGAGCCATGCGGATCAAATTTATTCAATCATTTCAATCTTGCATTGAGACGTCTTTCAGCCAATGATTCCCACCCTAAATCCATGAATATTTATATAAAAACTCGTACATTATGGAACCCTCATTTCTTCTTCTTGGCCTTATGGTTAAGATCAAATTGAGGTCCGGCCCCCGATGCACTTGCAAGTCCGCAATGGACCGGTAGCTTGAACACCGAGGCCGCACGGCCGCCTTAGGACCCCCGGGGGAACTCTCCGTCAATCCCGTACGTATCCGAGCAGGGCGGATGATTTGGAATACGCGCGGTTTCATTTTCGGCCGCGACGATGGTCAAGTGACAGTTATTCGAGCTTTACGCCCGATCGGTTTTGTTGACCTCCTCACTCTAGCAGGTATTTGTGAAAGATTATATCAGCCAAAAAACCATCATCTCAAATCGCCAAAAAATTTAAATGTCTTCCCGAATCCACTCGTACTGGCCCAGACCAGCCATAGAAACCGAGAAGAGGTTGAGTGCCTTCAGCCGATAACTCGGCCGCCACCTGGACTTTGCAGGTGGGAATCACGATATCAATGCAAACTTTGAAATTTTGAAATGTTTCGTTCCTTGGTTTCTCAGACCGCGGGGAAGCAGAGCGGCCAGGTCCGGAGGGGACCTGGAAGCGCACCATGGGCCGGACTACACTTTGATCTTAGCCATTAGGCTAAGAAGAAGAGTCGGGGTACCAAACTGTATGATTTCGCGCACGGCGCTCCTACGCGACGAAGCGCCTTGGCACGTGCCACCCGTGGGTAAAAGGGGAGGGGAGGAGTCGGGCTCGAATGCCAAGACGTTCCTCCTCTACTGATTGCGGGAGGAGGGGGGCGGAGGACCTAGCACGCGAGGATTCATTCTGGTGGGCGCGACGCGCTGAATTTAAAATTTATTTTGTTGAAATTTTTCGTTCCGCAGTCCCTTAGAAAACGGGAAAACCCTCCGTCGCACCCCTCTGTCTTCAGCATTTAAATCTTTTAAACATTTTGTTAGTTCAAAACGAAAAATTTTCAATTAACATTCCACGGTGTTTCAGGCCGTAGAATATTGTCCACCAGGCCCCGTGGTGCCATGATTTAATGCCCTCCCATGCCGCCACGTCCTTCACATAAAAACGGGGCGGCGGGGGCCATTAGAAGAGCATCCTCGCGTGCTAGTTCCTCCGCCCCCTTCCACCTCTCGATTCTGCGGAGTAGGAAATTCGAGTCGTCGAGGCCCCCTACTCCACCGGGCAGTGTGTGCGAAGGCACTTCGGCGCTTAGGATGCGCAGTCCGGTAAAAAACATAAAGTTCATCTATATCTACATAATACCCCGTTAGCAGCCGCAAGGGCGTGTGCCGTGGGGTGTTAGGTCACCAACTGTAAAAAGGAAATACACCACATGCAAAAGAAACAACACGCAAAAATACACCCACAGCAGCGCACACACTCATACAAAAATCCCTTCATCCAATACTCATGCAAACGCATATACCGCAAAACAACTAAAAAACTGCACCACATGATGCAGCACGGAAGGCATCCTACAACACGGAAGCCAGGACAAACAAGCAAGAAATTTAAACATCACTACCACATGAAAATGTACCACGTAGCACTCCACCCCGAAAGAGTCTGTAAAAGGCAACGAATTCGACCCAACGTTGCTGGTAGCAGGAATTTCCCCCCGCGGAGAGGGACGAGGAAATGAAATGGAAACTTAAAAACAGATGAAATAAACACAAATGTGGTCATTCGGAAAGAATGGATTATAACAAAACGCATAAGGTTAGTGGAAGAGCATGCATAATACATACAACTAATGATTTTTTAGACGCTGAGGGTGGCTAGTGGAATTTTTGCTATCTATAACCCTGCAGTTGCTATCCCGTATCGTCCGGGGGGAAATGGAGTCCTTAAGTCTTCTAGCTCTGGCATCTATTTCCTGAATTTTATATGCATGATCCAAGCGACCAATTTATATATTAGTACGAATAATTTGCGAGACCTCGGTGCTGAGCCATGCGGATCAAATTTATTCAATCATTTCAATCTTGCATTGAGACGTCTTTCAGCCAATGATTCCCACCCTAAATCCATGAATATTTATATAAAAACTCATAGATTATGGCACCCTCATTTCTTCTTCTTGGCCTTATGGTTAAGATCAAATTGAGGTCCGGCCCCCGGTGCACTTGCAAGTCCGCAATGGACCGGTAGCTTGAACACCGAGGCCGCACGGCCGCCTTAGGACCCCCGGGGGAACTCTCCGTCAATCCCGTACGTATCCGAGCAGGGCGGATGATTTGAAATACGCGCGGTTTCATTTTCGGCCGCGACGATGGTCAAGCGACAGTTATTCGAGTTTTACGCCCGATCGGTTTTGTTGACCTCCTCACTCTAGCAGGTATTTGTGAAAGATTATATCAGCCAAAAAACCATCATCTCAAATCGCCAAACAATTTAAATGTCTTCCCGAATTCACTCGTACTGGCCCAGACCAGCCATAGAAACCGAGAAGTGGTTGAGTGCCTTCAGCGGGTAACTCGGCCGCCACCTGGACTTTGCAGGTGGGAATCACGATATCAATGCAAACTTTGATATTTTGAAATGTTTCGTTCCGCGGTTTCTCAGACCGCGGGGAAGCAGAGCGGCCAGGTCCGGAGGGGACCTGGAAGCGCACCATGGGCCGGACTACACTTTGATCTTAGCCATTAGGCTAAGAAGAAGAGTCGGGGGACCAAACTGTATGATTTCGCGCACGGCGCTCCTACGCGACGAAGCGCCTTGGCACGTGCCACCCGTGGGTAAAAGGGGAGGGGAGGAGTCGGGCTCGAATGCCAAGACGTTCCTCTACTGATTGCGGGAGGAAGGGGACGGAGGACCTAGCACGCGAGGATTCATTCTGGTGGGCGCGACGCGCTGAATTTAAAATTTATTTTGTTGAAATTTTTCGTTCCGCAGTCCCTTAGAAAACGGGAAAACCCTCCGTCGCACCCCTCTGTCTTCTTCTTTCCGAATGACCACATTTGTGTTTATTTCATCTGTTTTTAAGTTTCCATTTCATTTCCTCGTCCCTCTCCGCGGGGGGAAATTCCTCCTACCAGCAACGTTGGGTCGAATTCGTTGCCTTTTACAGACTCTTTCGGGGTGGAGTGCTACGTGGTACATTTTCATGTGGTAGTGATGTTTAAATTTCTTGCTTGTTTGTCCTGGCTTCCGTGTTGTAGGATGCCTTCCGTGCTGCATCATGTGGTGCAGTTTTTTAGTTGTTTTGCGGTATATGCGTTTGCATGAGTATTGGATGAAGGGATTTTTGCATGAGTGTGTGCGCTGCTGTGGGTGTATTTTTGCGTGTTGTTTCTTTTGCATGTGGTGTATTTCCTTTTTACAGTTGGTGACCTAACACCCCACGGCACACGCCCTTGCGGCTGCTAACGGGGTATTATGTAGATATAGATGAACTTTATGTTTTTTACCGGACTGCGCATCCTAAGCGCCGAAGTGCCTTCGCACACACTGCCCGGCGGAGTAGGGGGCCTCGACGACTCGAATTTCCTACTCCGCAGAATCGAGAGGTGGAAGGGGGCGGAGGAACTAGCACGCGAGGATGCTCTTCTAATGGCCCCCACCTCCCCGTTTTTATGTGAAGGACGTGGCGGCATGGGAGGGCATTAAATCATGGCACCACGGGGCCTGGTGGACAATATTCTACGGCCTGAAACACCGTGGAATGTTAATTGAAAATTTTTCGTTTTGAACTAACAAAATGTTTAAAAGATGTAAATGCTGAAGACAGAGGGGTGCGACGGAGGGTTTTCCCGTTTTCTAAGGGACTGCGGAACGAAAAATTTCAACAAAATAAATTTTAAATTCAGCGCGTCGCGCCCACCAGAATGAATCCTCGCGTGCTAGGTCCTCCGCCCCCCTCCTCCCGCAATCAGTAGAGGAGGAACGTCTTGGCATTCGAGCCCGACTCCTCCCCTCCCCTTTTACCCACGGATGGCACGTGCCAAGGCGCTTCGTTGCGTAGGAGCGCCGTGCGCGAAATCATACAGTTTGGTCCCCCGACTCTTCTTCTTAGCCTAATGGCTAAGATCAAAGTGTAGTCCGGCCCATGGTGCGCTTCCAGGTCCCCCTCCGGACCTGGCCGCTCTGCTTCCCCGCGGTCTGAGAAACCGCGGAACGAAACATTTCAAAATATCAAAGTTTGCATTGATATCGTGATTCCCACCTGCATAGTCCAGGTGGCGGCCTAGTTATCCGCTGAAGGCACTCAACCTCTTTTCGGTTTCTAATGCTGGTCTGGACCAGTACGAGTGGATTCGGGAAGACATTTAAATTGTTTGGCGATTTGAGATAATGGTTTTTTGGCTGATATAATCTTTCACAAATACCTGCTAGAGTGAGGAGGTCAACAAAACCGATCGGGCGTAAAGCTCGAATAACTGTCGCTTGACCATCGTCGCGGCCGAAAATGAAACCGCGCGTATTTCAAATCATCCGCCCTGCTCGGATACGTACGGGATTGACGGAGAGTTCCCCCGGGGGTCCTAAGGCGGCCGTGCGGCCTCGGTGTTCAAGCTACCGGTCCATTGCGGACTTGCAAGTGCACCGGGGGCCGGACCTCAATTTGATCTTAACCATAAGGCCAAGAAGAAGAAATGAGGGTGCCATAATGTATGAGTTTTTACATAAATATTCATGGATTTAGGGTGGGAATCATTGGCTGAAAGACGTCTCAATGCAAGATTGAAATGATTGAATAAATTTGATCCGCATGGCTCAGCACCGGGGTCTCGCAAATTATTCGTACTAATATATAAATTGGTCGCTTGGATCATGCATATAAAATTCAGGAAATAGATGCAAGAGCTAGAAGACTTAAGGACTCCATTTCCCCCCGGACGATACGGGATAGCAACTGCAGGGTTATAGATAGCAAAAATTCCACTAGCCACCCTCAGCGTCTAAAAAATCATTAGTTGTATGTAATATGCATGCTCTTCCACTAACCTTATGCGTTTTGTTATAATCCATTCTTTCCGAATGACCACATTTGTGTTTATTTCATCTGTTTTTAAGTTTCCATTTCATTTCCTCGTCCCTCTCCGCGGGGGGAAATTCCTGCTACCAGCAACGTTGGGTCGAATTCGTTGCCTTTTACAGACTCTTTCGGGGTGGAGTGCTACGTGGTACATTTTCATGTGGTAGTGATGTTTAAATTTCTTGCTTGTTTGTCCTGGCTTCCGTGTTGTAGGATGCCTTCCGTGCTGCATCATGTGGTGCAGTTTTTTAGTTGTTTTGCGGTATATGCGTTTGCATGGGTATTGGATGAAGGGATTTTTGCATGAGTGTGTGCGCTGCTGTGGGTGTATTTTTGCGTGTTGTTTCTTTTGCATGTGGTGTATTTCCTTTTTACAGTTGGTGACCTAACACCCCACGCCACACGCCCTTGCGGCTGCTAACGGGGTATTATGTAGATATAGATGAACTTTATGTTTTTTACCGGACTGCGCATCCTAAGCGCCGAAGTGCCTTCGCACACACTGCCCGGTGGAGTAGGGGGCCTCGACGACTCGAATTTCCTACTCCGCAGAATCGAGAGGTGGAAGGGGGCGGAGGAACTAGCACGCGAGGATGCTCTTCTAATGGCCCCCGCCGCCCCGTTTTTATGTGAAGGACGTGGCGGCATGGGAGGGCATTAAATCATGGGACCACGGGGCCTGGTGGACAATATTCTACGGCCTGAAACACCGTGGAATGTTAATTGAAAATTTTTCGTTTTGAACTAACAAAATGTTTAAAAGATGTAAATGCTGAAGACAGAGGGGTGCGACGGAGGGTTATGCTGATCCAAGCGACCAATTTATATATTAGTACGAATAATTTGCGAGACCTCGGTGCTGAGCCATGCGGATCAAATTTATTCAATCATTTCAATCTTGCATTGAGACGTCTTTCAGCCAATGATTCCCACCCTAAATCCATGAATATTAATATAAAAACTCATACATTATGGCACCCTCATTTCTTCTTCTTGGCCTTATGGTTAAGATCAAATTGAGGTCCGGCCCCCGGTGCACTTGCAAGTCCGCAATGGACTTGTAGCTTGAACACCGAGGCCGCACGGCCGCCTTAGGACCCCCGGGGGAACTCTCCGTCAATCCCGTACGTATCCGAGCAGGGCGGATGATTTGAAATACGCGCGGTTTCATTTTCGGCCGCGACGATGGTCAAGCGACAGTTATTCGAGCTTTACGCCCGATCGGTTTTGTTGACCTCCTCACTCTAGCAGGTATTTGTGAAAGATTATATCAGCCAAAAAACCATCATCTCAAATCGCCAAACAATTTAAATGTCTTCCCGAATCCACTCGTACTGGCCCAGACCAGCCATAGAAACCGAGAAGAGGTTGAGTGCCTTCAGCGGATAACTCGGCCGCCACCTGGACTATGCAGGTGGGAATCACGATATCAATGCAAACTTTGATATTTTGAAATGTTTCGTTCCGCGGTTTCTCAGACCGCGGGGAAGCAGAGCGGCCAGGTCCGGAGGGGACCTGGAAGCGCACCATGGGCCGGACTACACTTTGATCTTAGCCATTAGGCTAAGAAGAAGAGTCGGGGGACCAAACTGTATGATTTCGCGCACGGCGCTCCTACGCGACGAAGCGCCTTGGCACGTGCCACCCGTGGGTAAAAGGGGAGGGGAGGAGTCGGGCTCGAATGCCAAGACGTTCCTCCTCTACTGATTGCGGGAGGAGGGGGGCGGAGGACCTAGCACGCGAGGATTCATTCTGGTGGGCGCGACGCGCTGAATTTAAAATTTATTTTGTTGAAATTTTTCGTTCCGCAGTCCCTTTGAAAACGGGAAAACCCTCCGTCGCACCCCTCTGTCTTCAGCATTTACATCTTTTAAACATTTTGTTAGTTCAAAACGAAAAATTTTCAATTAACATTCCACGGTGTTTCAGGCCGTAGAATATTGTCCACCAGGCCCCGTGGTGCCATGAATTAATGCCCTCCCATGCCGCCACGTCCTTCACATAAAAACGGGGCGGCGGGGGCCATTAGAAGAGCATCCTCGCGTGCTAGTTCCTCCGCCCCCTTCCACCTCTCGATTCTGCGGAGTAGGAAATTCGAGTCGTCGAGGCCCCCTACTCAACCGGGCAGTGTGTGCGAAGGCACTTCGGCGCTTAGGATGCGCAGTCCGGTAAAAAACATAAAGTTCATCTATATCTACATAATACCCCGTTAGCAGCCGCAAGGGCGTGTGGCGTGGGGTGTTAGGTCACCAACTGTAAAAAGGAAATACACCACATGCAAAAGAAACAACACGCAAAAATACACCCACAGCAGCGCACACACTCATGCCAAAATCCCTTCATCCAATACTCATGCAAACGCATATACCGCAAAACAACTAAAAAACTGCACCACATGATGCAGCACGGAAGGCATCCTACAACACGGAAGCCAGGACAAACAAGCAAGAAATTTAAACATCACTACCACATGAAAATGTACCACGTAGCACTCCACCCCGAAAGAGTCTGTAAAAGGCAACGAATTCGACCCAACGTTGCTGGTAGCAGGAATTTCCCCCCGCGGAGAGGGACGAGGAAATGAAATGGAAACTTAAAAACAGATGAAATAAAAACAAATGTGGTCATTCGGAAAGAATGGATTATAACAAAACGCATAAGGTTAGTGGAAGAGCATGCATAATACATACAACTAATGATTTTTTAGACGCTGAGGGTGGCTAGTGGAATTTTTGCTATCTATAACCCTGCAGTTGCTATCCCGTATCGTCCGGGGGGAAATGGAGTCCTTAAGTGTTCTAGCTCTGGCATCTATTTCCTGAATTTTATATGCATGATCCAAGCGACCAATTTATATATTAGTACGAATAATTTGCGAGACCTCGGTGCTGAGCCATGCGGATCAAATTTATTCAATCATTTCAATCTTGCATTGAGACGTCTTTCAGCCAATGATTCCCACCCTAAATCCATGAATATTTATATAAAAACTCATACATTATGGCACCCTCATTTCTTCTTCTTGGCCTTATGGTTAAGATCAAATTGAGGTCCGGCCCCCGGTGCACTTGCAAGTCCGCAATGGACCGGTAGCTTGAACACCGAGGCCACACGGCCGCCTTAGGACCCCCGGGGGAACTCTCCGTCAATCCCGTACGTATCCGAGCAGGGCGGATGATTTGAAATACGCGCGGTTTCATTTTCGGCCGCGACGATGGTCAAGCGACAGTTATTCGAGCTTTACGCCCGATCGGTTTTGTTGACCTCCTCACTCTAGCAGGTATTTGTGAAAGATTATATCAGCCAAAAAACCATCATCTCAATTCGCCAAACAATTTAAATGTCTTCCCGAATCCACTCGTACTGGCCCAGACCAGCCATAGAAACCGAGAAGAGGTTGAGTGCCTTCAGCGGATAACTCGGCCGCCACCTGGACTATGCAGGTGGGAATCACGATATCAATGCAAACTTTGATATTTTGAAATGTTTCGTTCCGCGGTTTCTCAGACCGCGGGGAAGCAGAGCGGCCAGGACCGGAGGGGGACCTGGAAGCGCACCATGGGCCGGACTACACTTTGATCTTAGCCATTAGGCTAAGAAGAAGAGTCGGGGGACCAAACTGTATGATTTCGCGCACGGCGCTCCTACGCGACGAAGCACCTTGGCACGTGCCACCCGTGGGTAAAAGGGGAGGGGAGGAGTCGGGCTCGAATGCCAAGACGTTCCTCCTCTACTGATTGCGGGAGGAGGGGGGCGGAGGACCTAGCACGCGAGGATTCATTCTGGTGGGCGCGACGCGCTGAATTTAAAATTTATTTTGTTGAAATTTTTCGTTCCGCAGTCCCTTTGAAAACGGGAAAACCCTCCGTCGCACCCCTCTGTCTTCAGCATTTACATCTTTTAAACATTTTGTTAGTTCAAAACGAAAAATTTTCAATTAACATTCCACGGTGTTTCAGGCCGTAGAATATTGTCCACCAGGCCCCGTGGTGCCATGATTTAATGCCCTCCCATGCCGCCACGTCCTTCACATAAAAACGGGGCGGCGGGGGCCATTAGAAGAGCATCCTCGCGTGCTAGTTCCTCCGCCCCCTTCCACCTCTCGATTCTGCGGAGTAGGAAATTCGAGTCGTCGAGGCCCCCTACTCCACCGGGCAGTGTGTGCGAAGGCACTTCGGCGCTTAGGATGCGCAGTCCGGTAAAAAACATAAAGTTCATATATATCTACATAATACCCCGTTAGCAGCCGCAAGGGCGTGTGGCGTGGGGTGTTAGGTCACCAACTGTAAAAAGGAAATACACCACATGCAAAAGAAACAACACGCAAAATTACACCCACAGCAGCGCACACACTCATGCAAAAATCCCTTCATCCAATACTCATGCAAACGCATATACCGCAAAACAACTAAAAAACTGCACCACATGATGCAGCACGGAAGGCATCCTACAACACGGAAGCCAGGACAAACAAGCAAGAAATTTAAACATCACTACCACATGAAAATGTACCACGTAGCACTCCACCCCGAAAGAGTCTGTAAAAGGCAACGAATTCGACCCAACGTTGCTGGTAGCAGGAATTTCCCCCCGCGGAGAGGGACGAGGAAATGAAATGGAAACTTAAAAACAGATGAAATAAACACAAATGTGGTCATTCGGAAAGAATGGATTATAACAAAACGCATAAGGTTAGTGGAAGAGCATGCATAATACATACAACTAATGATTTTTTAGACGCTGAGGGTGGCTAGTGGAATTTTTGCTATCTATAACCCTGCAGTTGCTATCCCGTATCGTCCGGGGGGAAATGGAGTCCTTAAGTCTTCTAGCTCTGGCATCTATTTCCTGAATTTTAAAGGCTGATCCAAGCGACCAATTTATATATTAGTACGAATAATTTGCGAGACCTCGGTGCTGAGCCATGCGGATCAAATTTATTCAATCATTTCAATCTTGCATTGAGACGTCTTTCAGCCAATGATTCCCACCCTAAATCCATGAATATTTATATAAAAACTCATACATTATGGCACCCTCATTTCTTCTTCTTGGCCTTATGGTTAAGATCAAATTGAGGTCCGGCCCCCGGTGCACTTGCAAGTCCGCAATGGACCGGTAGCTTGAACACCGAGGCCGCACGGCCGCCTTAGTACCCCCGGGGGAACTCTCCGTCAATCCCGTACGTATCCGAGCAGGGCGGATGATTTGAAATACGCGCGGTTTCATTTTCGGCCGCGACGATGGTCAAGCGACAGTTATTCGAGCTTTACGCCCGATCGGTTTTGTTGACCTCCTCACTCTAGCAGGTATTTGTGAAAGATTATATCAGCCAAAAAACCATCATCTCAATTCGCCAAACAATTTAAATGTCTTCCCGAATCCACTCGTACTGGCCCAGACCAGCCATAGAAACCGAGAAGAGGTTGAGTGCCTTCAGCGGATAACTCGGCCGCCACCTGGACTATGCAGGTGGGAATCACGATATCAATGCAAACTTTGATATTTTGAAATGTTTCGTTCCGCGGTTTCTCAGACCGCGGGGAAGCAGAGCGGCCAGGACCGGAGGGGGACCTGGAAGCGCACCATGGGCCGGACTACACTTTGATCTTAGCCATTAGGCTAAGAAGAAGAGTCGGGGGACCAAACTGTATGATTTCGCGCACGGCGCTCCTACGCGACGAAGCACCTTGGCACGTGCCACCCGTGGGTAAAAGGGGAGGGGAGGAGTCGGGCTCGAATGCCAAGACGTTCCTCCTCTACTGATTGCGGGAGGAGGGGGGCGGAGGACCTAGCACGCGAGGATTCATTCTGGTGGGCGCGACGCGCTGAATTTAAAATTTATTTTGTTGAAATTTTTCGTTCCGCAGTCCCTTTGAAAACGGGAAAACCCTCCGTCGCACCCCTCTGTCTTCAGCATTTACATCTTTTAAACATTTTGTTAGTTCAAAACGAAAAATTTTCAATTAACATTCCACGGTGTTTCAGGCCGTAGAATATTGTCCACCAGGCCCCGTGGTGCCATGATTTAATGCCCTCCCATGCCGCCACGTCCTTCACATAAAAACGGGGCGGCGGGGGCCATTAGAAGAGCATCCTCGCGTGCTAGTTCCTCCGCCCCCTTCCACCTCTCGATTCTGCGGAGTAGGAAATTCGAGTCGTCGAGGCCCCCTACTCCACCGGGCAGTGTGTGCGAAGGCACTTCGGCGCTTAGGATGCGCAGTCCGGGAAAAAACATAAAGTTCATCTATATCTACATAATACCCCGTTAGCAGCCGCAAGGGCGTGTGGCGTGGGGTGTTAGGTCACCAACTGTAAAAAGGAAATACACCACATGCAAAAGAAACAACACGCAAAAATACACCCACAGCAGCGCACACACTCATGCAAAAATCCCTTCATCCAATACTCATGCAAACGCATATACCGCAAAACAACTAAAAAACTGCACCACATGATGCAGCACGGAAGGCATCCTACAACACGGAAGCCAGGACAAACAAGCAAGAAATTTAAACATCACTACCACATGAAAATGTACCACGTAGCACTCCACCCCGAAAGAGTCTGTAAAAGGCAACGAATTCGACCCAACGTTGCTGGTAGCAGGAATTTCCCCCCGCGGAGAGGGACGAAGAAATGAAATGGAAACTTAAAAACAGATGAAATAAACACAAATGTGGTCATTCGGAAAGAATGGATTATAACAAAACGCATAAGGTTAGTGGAAGAGCATGCATAATACATACAACTAATGATTTTTTAGACGCTGAGGGTGGCTAGTGGAATTTTTGCTATCTATAACCCTGCAGTTGCTATCCCGTATCGTCCGGGGGGAAATGGAGTCCTTAAGTCTTCTAGCTCTGGCATCTATTTCCTGAATTTTAAAGGCTGATCCAAGCGACCAATTTATATATTAGTACGAATAATTTGCGAGACCTCGGTGCTGAGCCATGCGGATCAAATTTATTCAATCATTTCAATCTTGCATTGAGACGTCTTTCAGCCAATGATTCCCACCCTAAATCCATGAATATTTATATAAAAACTCATACATTATGGCACCCTCATTTCTTCTTCTTGGCCTTATGGTTAAGATCAAATTGAGGTCCGGCCCCCGGTGCACTTGCAAGTCCGCAATGGACCGGTAGCTTGAACACCGAGGCCGCACGGCCGCCTTAGTACCCCCGGGGGAACTCTCCGTCAATCCCGTACGTATCCGAGCAGGGCGGATGATTTGAAATACGCGCGGTTTCATTTTCGGCCGCGACGATGGTCAAGCGACAGTTATTCGAGCTTTACGCCCGATCGGTTTTGTTGACCTCCTCACTCTAGCAGGTATTTGTGAAAGATTATATCAGCCAAAAAACCATCATCTCAATTCGCCAAACAATTTAAATGTCTTCCCGAATCCACTCGTACTGGCCCAGACCAGCCATAGAAACCGAGAAGAGGTTGAGTGCCTTCAGCGGATAACTCGGCCGCCACCTGGACTATGCAGGTGGGAATCACGATATCAATGCAAACTTTGATATTTTGAAATGTTTCGTTCCGCGGTTTCTCAGACCGCGGGGAAGCAGAGCGGCCAGGACCGGAGGGGGACCTGGAAGCGCACCATGGGCCGGACTACACTTTGATCTTAGCCATTAGGCTAAGAAGAAGAGTCGGGGGACCAAACTGTATGATTTCGCGCACGGCGCTCCTACGCGACGAAGCACCTTGGCACGTGCCACCCGTGGGTAAAAGGGGAGGGGAGGAGTCGGGCTCGAATGCCAAGACGTTCCTCCTCTACTGATTGCGGGAGGAGGGGGGCGGAGGACCTAGCACGCGAGGATTCATTCTGGTGGGCGCGACGCGCTGAATTTAAAATTTATTTTGTTGAAATTTTTCGTTCCGCAGTCCCTTTGAAAACGGGAAAACCCTCCGTCGCACCCCTCTGTCTTCAGCATTTACATCTTTTAAACATTTTGTTAGTTCAAAACGAAAAATTTTCAATTAACATTCCACGGTGTTTCAGGCCGTAGAATATTGTCCACCAGGCCCCGTGGTGCCATGATTTAATGCCCTCCCATGCCGCCACGTCCTTCACATAAAAACGGGGCGGCGGGGGCCATTAGAAGAGCATCCTCGCGTGCTAGTTCCTCCGCCCCCTTCCACCTCTCGATTCTGCGGAGTAGGAAATTCGAGTCGTCGAGGCCCCCTACTCCACCGGGCAGTGTGTGCGAAGGCACTTCGGCGCTTAGGATGCGCAGTCCGGGAAAAAACATAAAGTTCATCTATATCTACCTAATACCCCGTTAGCAGCCGCAAGGGCGTGTGGCGTGGGGTGTTAGGTCACCAACTGTAAAAAGGAAATACACCACATGCAAAAGAAACAACACGCAAAAATACACCCACAGCAGCGCACACACTCATGCAAAAATCCCTTCATCCAATACTCATGCAAACGCATATACCGCAAAACAACTAAAAAACTGCACCACATGATGCAGCACGGAAGGCATCCTACAACACGGAAGCCAGGACAAACAAGCAAGAAATTTAAACATCACTACCACATGAAAATGTACCACGTAGCACTCCACCCCGAAAGAGTCTGTAAAAGGCAACGAATTCGACCCAACGTTGCTGGTAGCAGGAATTTCCCCCCGCGGAGAGGGACGAAGAAATGAAATGGAAACTTAAAAACAGATGAAATAAACACAAATGTGGTCATTCGGAAAGAATGGATTATAACAAAACGCATAAGGTTAGTGGAAGAGCATGCATAATACATACAACTAATGATTTTTTAGACGCTGAGGGTGGCTAGTGGAATTTTTGCTATCTATAACCCTGCAGTTGCTATCCCGTATCGTCCGGGGGGAAATGGAGTCCTTAAGTCTTCTAGCTCTGGCATCTATTTCCTGAATTTTAAAGGCTGATCCAAGCGACCAATTTATATATTAGTACGAATAATTTGCGAGACCTCGGTGCTGAGCCATGCGGATCAAATTTATTCAATCATTTCAATCTTGCATTGAGACGTCTTTCAGCCAATGATTCCCACCCTAAATCCATGAATATTTATATAAAAACTCATACATTATGGCACCCTCATTTCTTCTTCTTGGCCTTATGGTTAAGATCAAATTGAGGTCCGGCCCCCGGTGCACTTGCAAGTCCGCAATGGACCGGTAGCTTGAACACCGAGGCCGCACGGCCGCCTTAGTACCCCCGGGGGAACTCTCCGTCAATCCCGTACGTATCCGAGCAGGGCGGATGATTTGAAATACGCGCGGTTTCATTTTCGGCCGCGACGATGGTCAAGCGACAGTTATTCGAGCTTTACGCCCGATCGGTTTTGTTGACCTCCTCACTCTAGCAGGTATTTGTGAAAGATTATATCAGCCAAAAAACCATCATCTCAATTCGCCAAACAATTTAAATGTCTTCCCGAATCCACTCGTACTGGCCCAGACCAGCCATAGAAACCGAGAAGAGGTTGAGTGCCTTCAGCGGATAACTCGGCCGCCACCTGGACTATGCAGGTGGGAATCACGATATCAATGCAAACTTTGATATTTTGAAATGTTTCGTTCCGCGGTTTCTCAGACCGCGGGGAAGCTGAGCGGCCAGGTCCGGAGGGGACCTGGAAGCGCACCATGGGCCGGACTACACTTTGATCTTAGCCATTAGGCTAAGTAGAAGAGTCGGGGGACCAAACTGTATGATTTCGCGCACGGCGCTCCTACGCGACGAAGCGCCTTGGCACGTGCCACCCGTGGGTAAAAGGGGAGGGGAGGAGTCGGGCTCGAATGCCAAGACGTTCCTCCTCTACTGATTGCGGGAGGAGGGGGGCGGAGGACCTAGCACGCGAGGATTCATTCTGGTGGGCGCGACGCGCTGAATTTAAAATTTATTTTGTTGAAATTTTTCGTTCCGCAGTCCCTTAGAAAACGGGAAAACCCTCCGTCGCACCCCTCTGTCTTCAGCATTTACATCTTTTAAACATTTTGTTAGTTCAAAACGAAAAATTTTCAATTAACATTCCACGGTGTTTCAGGCCGTAGAATATTGTCCACCAGGCCCCGTGGTGCCATGATTTAATGCCCTCCCATGCCGCCACGTCCTTCACATAAAAACGGGGCCGCGGGGGCCATTAGAAGAGCATCTTCGCGTGCTAGTTCCTCCGCCCCCTTCCACCTCTCGATTCTGCGGAGTAGGAAATTCGAGTCGTCGAGGCCCCCTACTCCACCGGGCAGTGTGTGCGAAGGCACTTCGGCGCTTAGGATGCGCAGTCCGGGAAAAAACATAAAGTTCATCTATATCTACCTAATACCCCGTTAGCAGCCGCAAGGGCGTGTGGCGTGGGGTGTTAGGTCACCAACTGTAAAAAGGAAATACACCACATGCAAAAGAAACAACACGCAAAAATACACCCACAGCAGCGCACACACTCATGCAAAAATCCCTTCATCCAATACTCATGCAAACGCATATACCGCAAAACAACTAAAAAACTGCACCACATGATGCAGCACGGAAGGCATCCTACCACACGGAAGCCAGGACAAACAAGCAAGAAATTTAAACATCACTACCACATGAAAATGTACCACGTAGCACTCCACCCCGAAAGAGTCTGTAAAAGGCAACTAATTCGACCCAACGTTGCTGGTAGCAGGAATTTCCCCCCGCGGAGAGGGACGAGGAAATGAAATGGAAACTTAAAAACAGATGAAATAAACACAAATGTGGTCATTCGGAATGAATGGATTATAACAAAACGCATAAGGTTAGTGGAAGAGCATGCATAATACATACAACTAATGATTTTTTAGACGCTGAGGGTGGCTAGTGGAATTTTTGCTATCTATAACCCTGCAGTTGCTATCCCGTATCGTCCGGGGGGAAATGGAGTCCTTAAGTCTTCTAGCTCTGGCATCTATTTCCGGAATTTTATATGCATGATCCAAGCGACCAATTTATATATTAGTACGAATAATTTGCGAGACCTCGGTGCTGAGCCATGCGGATCAAATTTATTCAATCATTTCAATCTTGCATTGAGACGTCTTTCAGCCAATGATTCCCACCCTAAATCCATGAATATTTATATAAAAACTCGTACATTATGGAACCCTCATTTCTTCTTCTTGGCCTTATGGTTAAGATCAAATTGAGGTCCGGCCCCCGATGCACTTGCAAGTCCGCAATGGACCGGTAGCTTGAACACCGAGGCCGCACGGCCGCCTTAGGACCCCCGGGGGAACTCTCCGTCAATCCCGTACGTATCCGAGCAGGGCGGATGATTTGAAATACGCGCGGTTTCATTTTCGGCCGCGACGATGGTCAAGCGACAGTTATTCGAGCTTTACGCCCGATCGGTTTTGTTGACCTCCTCACTCTAGCAGGTATTTGTGAAAGATTATATCAGCCAAAAAACCATCATCTCAAATCGCCAAAAAATTTAAATGTCTTCCCGAATCCACTCGTACTGGCCCAGACCAGCCATAGAAACCGAGAAGAGGTTGAGTGCCTTCAGCCGATAACTCGGCCGCCACCTGGACTTTGCAGGTGGGAATCACGATATCAATGCAAACTTTGATATTTTGAAATGTTTCGTTCCGCGGTTTCTCAGACCGCGGGGAAGCAGAGCGGCCAGGTCCGGAGGGGACCTGGAAGCGCACCATGGGCCGGACTACACTTTGATCTTAGCCATTAGGCTAAGAAGAAGAGTCGGGGTACCAAACTGTATGATTTCGCGCACGGCGCTCCTACGCGACGAAGCGCCTTGGCACGTGCCACCCGTGGGTAAAAGGGGAGGGGAGGAGTCGGGCTCGAATGCCAAGACGTTCCTCCTCTACTGATTGCGGGAGGAGGGGGGCGGAGGACCTAGCACGCGAAGATTCATTCTGGTGGGCGCGACGCGCTGAATTTAAAATTTATTTTGTTGAAATTTTTCGTTCCGCAGTCCCTTAGAAAACGGGAAAACCCTCCGTCGCACCCCTCTTTCTTCAGCATTTAAATCTTTTAAACATTTTGTTAGTTCAAAACGAAAAATTTTCAATTAACATTCCACGGTGTTTCAGGCCGTAAAATATTGTCCACCAGGCCCCGTGGTGCCATGATATAATGCCCTCCCATGCCGCCACGTCCTTCACATAAAAACGGGGCGGCGGGGGCCAATAGAAGAGCATCCTCGCGTGCTAGTTCCTCCGCCCCCTTCCACCTCTCGATTCTGCGGAGTAGGAAATTCGAGTCGTCGAGGCCCCCTACTCCGCCGGGCAGTGTGTGCGAAGGCACTTTGGCGCTTAGGATGCGCAGTCCGGTAAAAAACATAAAGTTCATCTATATCTACATAATACCCCGTTAGCAGCCGCAAGGGCGTGTGCCGTGGGGTGTTAGGTCACCAACTGTAAAAAGGAAATACACCACATGCAAAAGAAACAACACGCAAAAATACACCCACAGCAGCGCACACACTCATACAAAAATCCCTTCATCCAATACTCATGCAAACGCATATACCGCAAAACAACTAAAAAACTGCACCACATGATGCAGCACGGAAGGCATCCTACAACACGGAAGCCAGGACAAACAAGCAAGAAATTTAAACATCACTACCACATGAAAATGTACCACGTAGCACTCCACCCCGAAAGAGTCTGTAAAAGGCAACGAATTCGACCCAACGTTGCTGGTAGCAGGAATTTCCCCCCGCGGAGAGGGACGAGGAAATGAAATGGAAACTTAAAAACAGATGAAATAAACACAAATGTGGTCATTCGGAAAGAATGGATTATAACAAAACGCATAAGGTTAGTGGAAGAGCATGCATAATACATACAACTAATGATTTTTTAGACGCTGAGGGTGGCTAGTGGAATTTTTGCTATCTATAACCCTGCAGTTGCTATCCCGTATCGTCCGGGGGGAAATGGAGTCCTTAAGTCTTCTAGCTCTGGCATATATTTCCTGAATTTTATATGCATGATCCAAGCGACCAATTTATATATTAGTACGAATAATTTGCGAGACCTCGGTGCTGAGCCATGCGGATCAAATTTATTCAATCATTTCAATCTTGCATTGAGACGTCTTTCAGCCAATGATTCCCACCCTAAATCCATGAATATTTATATAAAAACTCATACATTATGGCACCCTCATTTCTTCTTCTTGGCCTTATGGTTAAGATCAAATTGAGGTCCGGCCCCCGGTGCACTTGCAAGTCCGCAATGGACCGGTAGCTTGAACACCGAGGCCGCACGGCCGCCTTAGGACCCCCGGGGGAACTCTCCGTCAATCCCGTACGTATCCGAGCAGGGCGGATGATTTGAAATACGCGCGGTTTCATTTTCGGCCGCGACGATGGTCAAGCGACAGTTATTCGAGTTTTACGCCCGATCGGTTTTGTTGACCTCCTCACTCTAGCAGGTATTTGTGAAAGATTATATCAGCCAAAAAACCATCATCTCAAATCGCCAAACAATTTAAATGTCTTCCCGAATCCACTCGTACTGGCCCAGACCAGCCATAGAAACCGAGAAGAGGTTGAGTGCCTTCAGCGGATAACTCGGCCGCCACCTTGACTATGCAGGTGGGAATCACGATATCAATGCAAACTTTGATATTTTGAAATGTTTCGTTCCGCGGTTTCTCAGACCGCGGGGAAGCAGAGCGGCCAGGTCCGGAGGGGACCTGGAAGCGCACCATGGGCCGGACTACACTTTGATCTTAGCCATTAGGCTAAGAAGAAGAGTCGGGGGACCAAACTGTATGATTTCGCGCACGGCGCTCCTACGCGACGAAGCGCCCTGGCACGTGCCACCCGTGGGTAAAAGGGGAGGGGAGGAGTCGGGCTCGAATGCCAAGACGTTCCTCCTCTACTGATTGCGGGAGGAGGGGGGCGGAGGACCTAGCACGCGAGGATTCATTCTGGTGGGCGCGACGCGCTGAATTTAAAATTTATTTTGTTGAAATTTTTCGTTCCGCAGTCCCTTAGAAAACGGGAAAACCCTCCGTCGCACCCCTCTGTCTTCAGCATTTACATCTTTTAAACATTTTGTTAGTTCAAAACGAAAAATTTTCAATTAACATTCCACGGTGTTTCAGGCCGTAGAATATTGTCCACCAGGCCCCGTGGTGCCATGATTTAATGCCCTCCCATGCCGCCACGTCCTTCACATAAAAACGGGGCGGCGGGGGCCATTAGAAGAGCATCCTCGCGTGCTAGTTCCTCCGCCCCCTTCCACCTCTCGATTCTGCGGAGTAGGAAATTCGAGTCGTCGAGGCCCCCTACTCCGCCGGGCAGTGTGTGCGAAGGCACTTCGGCGCTTAGGATGCGCAGTCCGGTAAAAACCATAAAGTTCATCTATATCTACATAATACCCCGTTAGCAGCCGCGAGGGCGTGTGGCGTGGGGTGTTAGGTCACCAACTGTAAAAAGGAAATACACCACATGCAAAAGAAACAACACGCAAAAATACACCCACAGCAGCGCACACACTCATGCAAAAATCCCTTCATCCAATACTCATGCAAACGCATATACCGCAAAACAACTAAAAAACTGCACCACATAATGCAGCACGGAAGGCATCCTACAACACGGAAGCCAGGACAAACAAGCAAGAAATTTTAACATCACTACCACATGAAAATGTACCACGAAGCACTCCATCCCGAAAGAGTCTGTAAAAGGCAACGAATTCGACCCAACGTTGCTGGTAGCAGGAATTTCCCCCCGCGGAGAGGGACGAGGAAATGAAATAGAAACTTAAAAACAGATGAAATAAACACAAATGTGGTCATTCGGAAAGAATGGATTATAACTAAACGCATAAGGTTAGTGGAAGAGCATGCATAATACATACAACTAATGATTTTTTAGACCCTGAGGGTGGCTAGTGGAATTTTTGCTATCTATAACCCTGCAGTTGCTATTCCGTATCGTCCAAGGGGAAATGGAGTCCTTTAGTCTTCTAGCTCTGGCATCTATTTCCTGAATTTTATATGCATGATCCAAGCGACCAATTTATATATAAGTACGAATAATTTGCGAGACCTCGGTGCTGAGTCATGCGGATCAAATTTATTCAATCATTTCAATCTTGCATTGAGACGTCTTTCAGCCAATGATTCCCACCCTAAATCCATGAATATTTATATAAAAACTCATACATTATGGCACCCTCATTTCTTCTTCTTGGCCTTATGGTTAAGATCAAATTGAGGTCCGGCCCCCGGTGAACTTGCAAGTCCGCAATGGACCTGTAGCTTGAACACCGAGGCCGCACGGCCGCCTTAGGAACCCCGGGGGAACTCTCCGTCAATCCCGTACGTATCCGAGCAGGGCGGATGATTTGAAATACGCGCGGTTTCATTTTCGGCCGCGACGATGGTCAAGCGAAAGTTATTCGAGCTTTACGCCCGATCGGTTTTGTTGACCTCCTCACTCTAGCAGGTATTTGTGAAAGATTATATCAGCCAAAAAACCATTATCTCAAATCGCCAAACAATTTAAATGTCTTCCCGAATCCACTCGTACTGGCCCAGACCAGCCATAGAAACCGAGAAGAGGTTGAGTGCCTTCAGCGGATAACTCGGCCGCCACCTTGACTATGCAGGTGGGAATCACGATATCAATGCAAACTTTGATATTTTGAAATGTTTCGTTCCGCGGTTTCTCAGACCGCGGGGAAGCAGAGCGGCCAGGTCCGGAGGGGACCTGGAAGCGCACCATGGGCCGGACTACACTTTGATCTTAGCCATTAGGCTAAGAAGAAGAGTCGGGGGATCAAACTGTATGATTTCGCGCACGGCGCTCCTACGCGACGAAGCGCCTTGGCACGTGCCACCCGTGGGTAAAAGGGGAGGGGAGGAGTCGGGCTCGAATGCCAAGACGTTCCTCTTCTACTGATTGCGGGAGGAGGGGGGCGGAGGACCTAGCACGCGAGGATTCATTCTGGTGGGCGCGACGCGCTGAATTTAAAATTTATTTTGTTGAAATGTTTCGTTCCGCAGTCCCTTAGAAAACGGGAAAACCCTCCGTCGCACCCCTCTGTCTTCAGCATTTACATCTTTTAAACATTTTGTTAGTTCAAAACGAAAAATTTTCAATTAACATTCCACGGTGTTTCAGGCCGTAGAATATTGTCCACCAGGCCCCGTGGTGCCATGATTTAATGCCCTCCCATGCCGCCACGTCCTTCACATAAAAACGGGGCGGCGGGGGCAATTAGAAGAGCATCCTCGCGTGCTAGTTCCTCCGCCCCCTTCCACCTCTCGATTCTGCGGAGTAGGAAATTCGAGTCGTCGAGGCCCCCTACTCCGCCGGGCAGTGTGTGCGAAGGCACTTCGGCGCTTAGGATGCGCAGTCCGGTAAAAAACATAAAGTTCATCTATATCTACATAATACCCCGTTAGCAGCCGCGAGGGCGTGTGGCGTGGGGTGTTAGGTCACCAACTGTAAAAAGGAAATACACCACATGCAAAAGAAACAACACGCAAAAATACACCCACAGCAGCGCACACACTCATGCAAAAATCCCTTCATCCAATACTCATGCAAACGCATATACCGCAAAACAACTAAAAAACTGCACCACATGATGCAGCACGGAAGGCATCCTACAACACGGAAGCCAGGACAAACAAGCAAGAAATTTAAACATCACTACCACATGAAAATGTACCACGTAGCACTCCACCCCGAAAGAGTCTGTGAAAGGCAACGAATTCGACCCAACGTTGCTGGTAGCAGGAATTTCCCCCCGCGGAGAGGGACGAGGAAATGAAATGGAAACTTAAAAACAGATGAAATAAACACAAATGTGGTCATTCGGAAAGAATGGATTATAACAAAACGCATAAGGTTAGTGGAAGAGCATGCATAATACATACAACTAATGATTTTTTAGACGCTGAGGGTGGCTAGTGGACGTTTTGCTATCTATAACCCTGCAGTTGCTATCCCGTATCGTCCGGGGGGAAATGGAGTCCTTAAGTCTTCTAGCTCTGGCATCTATTTCCTGAATTTTATATGCATGATCCAAGCGACCAATTTATATATTAGTACGAATAATTTGCGAGACCCCGGTGCTGAGCCATGCGGATCAAATTTATTCAATCATTTCAATCTTGCATTGAGACGTCTTTCAGCCAATGATTCCCACCCTAAATCCATGAATATTTATATAAAAACTCATACATTATGGCACCCTCATTTCTTCTTCTTGGCCTTATGGTTAAGATCAAATTGAGGTCCGGCCCCCGGTGCCCTTGCAAGTCCGCAATGGACCGGTAGCTTGAAAACCGAGGCCGCACGGCCGCCTTAGGACCCCCGGGGGAACTCTCCGTCAATCCTGTACGTATCCGAGCAGGGCGGATGATTTGAAATACGCGCGGTTTCATTTTCGGCCGCGACGATGGTCAAGCGACAGTTATTCGAGCTTTACGCCCGATCGGTTTTGTTGACCTCCTCACTCTAGCAGGTATTTGTGAAAGATTATATCAGCCAAAAAACCATCATCTCAAATCGCCAAACAATTTAAATGTCTTCCCGAATCCACTCGTACTGGTCCAGACCAGCATTAGAAACCGAGAAGAGGTTGAGTGCCTTCAGCGGATAACTAGGCCGCCACCTGGACTATGCAGGTGGGAATCACGATATCAATGCAAACTTTGATATTTTGAAATGTTTCGTTCCGCGGTTTCTCAGACCGCGGGGAAGCAGAGCGGCCAGGTCCGGAGGGGGACCTGGAAGCGCACCATGGGCCGGACTACACTTTGATCTTAGCCATTAGGCTAAGAAGAAGAGTCGGGGGACCAAACTGTATGATTTCGCGCACGGCGCTCCTACGTGACGAAGCGCCTTGGCACGTGCCACCCGTGGGTAAAAGGGGAGGGGAGGAGTCGGGCTCGAATGCCAAGACGTTCCTCCTCTACTGATTGCGGGAGGAGGGGGGCGGAGGACCTAGCACGCGAGGATTCATTCTGGTGGGCGCGACGCGCTGAATTTAAAATTTATTTTGTTGAAATTTTTCGTTCCGCAGTCCCTTAGAAAACGGGAAAACCCTCCGTCGCACCCCTCTGTCTTCTGCATTTACATCTTTTAAACATTTTGTTAGTTCAAAACGAAAAATTTTCAATTAACATTCCACGGTGTTTCAGGCCGTAGAATATTGTCCACCAGGCCCCGTGGTGCCATGATTTAATGCCCTCCCATGCCGCCACGTCCTTCACATAAAAACGGGGTGGCGGGGGCCATTAGAAGAGCATCCTCGCGTGCTAGTTCCTCCGCCCCCTTCCACCTCTCGATTCTGCGGAGTAGGAAATTCGAGTCGTCGAGGCCCCCTACTCCGCCGGGCAGTGTGTGCGAAGGCACTTCGGCGCTTAGGATGCGCAGTCCGGTAAAAACCATAAAGTTCATCTATATCTACATAATACCCCGTTAGCAGCCGCGAGGGCGTGTGGCGTGGGGTGTTAGGTCACCAACTGTAAAAAGGAAATACACCACATGCAAAAGAAACAACACGCAAAAATACACCCACAGCAGCGCACACACTCATGCAAAAATCCCTTCATCCAATACTCATGCAAACGCATATACCGCAAAACAACTAAAAAACTGCACCACATAATGCAGCACGGAAGGCATCCTACAACACGGAAGCCAGGACAAACAAGCAAGAAATTTAAACATCACTACCACATGAAAATGTACCACGTTTCACTCCACCCCGAAAGAGTCTGTAAAAGGCAACGAATTCGACCCAACGTTGCTGGTAGCAGGAATTTCCCCCCGCGGAGAGGGACGAGGAAATGAAATGGAAACTTAAAAACAGATGAAATAAACACAAATGTGGTCATTCGGAAAGAATGGATTATAACAAAACGCATAAGGTTAGTGGAAGAGCATGCATAATACATACAACTAATGATTTTTTAGACGCTGAGGGTGGCTAGTGGAATTTTTGCTATCTATAACCCTGCAGTTGCTATTCCGTATCGTCCGGGGGGAAATGGAGTCCTTTAGTCTTCTAGCTCTGGCATCTATTTCCTGAATTTTATATGCATGATCCAAGCGACCAATTTATATATTAGTACGAATAATTTGCGAGACCTCGGTGCTGAGCCATGCGGATCAAATTTATTCAATCATTTCAATCTTGCATTGAGACGTCTTTCAGCCAATGATTCCCACCCTAAATCCATGAATATTTATATAAAAACTCATACATTATGGCACCCTCATTTCTTCTTCTTGGCGTTATGGTTAAGATCAAATTGAGGTCCGGCCCCCGGTGAACTTGCAAGTCCGCAATGGACCTGTAGCTTGAACACCGAGGCCGCACGGCCGCCTTAGGACCCCCGGGGGAACTCTCCGTCAATCCCGTACGTATCCGAGCAGGGCGGATGATTTGAAATACGCGCGGTTTCATTTTCGGCCGCGACGATGGTCAAGCGACAGTTATTCGAGCTTTACGCCCGATCGGTTTTGTTGACCTCCTCACTCTAGCAGGTATTTGTGAAAGATTATATCAGCCAAAAAACCATTATCTCAAATCGCCAAACAATTTAAATGTCTTCCCGAATCCACTCGTACTGGCCCAGACCAGCCATAGAAACCGAGAAGAGGTTGAGTGCCTTCAGCGGATAACTCGGCCGCCACCTGGACTATGCAGGTGGGAATCACGATATCAATGCAAACTTTGATATTTTGAAATGTTTCGTTCCGCGGTTTCTCAGACCGCGGGGAAGCAGAGCGGCCAGGACCGGAGGGGGACCTGGAAGCGCACCATGGGCCGGACTACACTTTGATCTTAGCCATTAGGCTAAGAAGAAGAGTCGGGGGACCAAACTGTATGATTTCGCGCACGGCGCTCCTACGCGACGAAGCACCTTGGCACGTGCCACCCGTGGGTAAAAGGGGAGGGGAGGAGTCGGGCTCGAATGCCAAGACGTTCCTCCTCTACTGATTGCGGGAGGAGGGGGGCGGAGGACCTAGCACGCGAGGATTCATTCTGGTGGGCGCGACGCGCTGAATTTAAAATTTATTTTGTTGAAATTTTTCGTTCCGCAGTCCCTTTGAAAACGGGAAAACCCTCCGTCGCACCCCTCTGTCTTCAGCATTTACATCTTTTAAACATTTTGTTAGTTCAAAACGAAAAATTTTCAATTAACATTCCACGGTGTTTCAGGCCGTAGAATATTGTCCACCAGGCCCCGTGGTGCCATGATTTAATGCCCTCCCATGCCGCCACGTCCTTCACATAAAAACGGGGCGGCGGGGGCCATTAGAAGAGCATCCTCGCGTGCTAGTTCCTCCGCCACCTTCCACCTCTCGATTCTGCGGAGTAGGAAATTCGAGTCGTCGAGGCCCCCTACTCCACCGGGCAGTGTGTGCGAAGGCACTTCGGCGCTTAGGATGCGCAGTCCGGTAAAAAACATAAAGTTCATCTATATCTACATAATACCCCGTTAGCAGCCGCAAGGGCGTGTGGCGTGGGGTGTTAGGTCACCAACTGTAAAAAGGAAATACACCACATGCAAAAGAAACAACACGCAAAAATACACCCACAGCAGCGCACACACTCATGCAAAAATCCCTTCATCCAATACTCATGCAAACGCATATACCGCAAAACAACTAAAAAACTGCACCACATGATGCAGCACGGAAGGCATCCTACAACACGGAAGCCAGGACAAACAAGCAAGAAATTTAAACATCACTACCAAATGAAAATGTACCACGTAGCACTCCACCCCGAAAGAGTCTGTAAAAGGCAACGAATTCGACCCAACGTTGCTGGTAGCAGGAATTTCCCCCCGCGGAGAGGGACGAGGAAATGAAATGGAAACTTAAAAACAGATGAAATAAACACAAATGTGGTCATTCGGAAAGAATGGATTATAACAAAACGCATAAGGTTAGTGGAAGAGCATGCATAATACATACAACTAATGATTTTTTAGACGCTGAGGGTGGCTAGTGGAATTTTTGCTATCTATAACCCTGCAGTTGCTATCCCGTATCGTCCGGGGGGAAATGGAGTCCTTAAGTCTTCTAGCTCTGGCATCTATTTCCTGAATTTTAAAGGCTGATCCAAGCGACCAATTTATATATTAGTACGAATAATTTGCGAGACCTCGGTGCTGAGCCATGCGGATCAAATTTATTCAATCATTTCAATCTTGCATTGAGACGTCTTTCAGCCAATGATTCCCACCCTAAATCCATGAATATTTATATAAAAACTCATACATTATGGCACCCTCATTTCTTCTTCTTGGCCTTATGGTTAAGATCAAATTGAGGTCCGGCCCCCGGTGCACTTGCAAGTCCGCAATGGACCGGTAGCTTGAACACCGAGGCCGCACGGCCGCCTTAGTACCCCCGGGGGAACTCTCCGTCAATCCCGTACGTATCCGAGCAGGGCGGATGATTTGAAATACGCGCGGTTTCATTTTCGGCCGCGACGATGGTCAAGCGACAGTTATTCGAGCTTTACGCCCGATCGGTTTTGTTGACCTCCTCACTCTAGCAGGTATTTGTGAAAGATTATATCAGCCAAAAAACCATCATCTCAATTCGCCAAACAATTTAAATGTCTTCCCGAATCCACTCGTACTGGCCCAGACCAGCCATAGAAACCGAGAAGAGGTTGAGTGCCTTCAGCGGATAACTCGGCCGCCACCTGGACTATGCAGGTGGGAATCACGATATCAATGCAAACTTTGATATTTTGAAATGTTTCGTTCCGCGGTTTCTCAGACCGCGGGGAAGCAGAGCGGCCAGGTCCGGAGGGGACCTGGAAGCGCACCATGGGCCGGACTACACTTTGATCTTAGCCATTAGGCTAAGAAGAAGAGTCGGGGGACCAAACTGTATGATTTCGCGCACGGCGCTCCTACGCGACGAAGCGCCTTGGCACGTGCCACCCGTGGGTAAAAGGGGAGGGGAGGAGTCGGGCTCGAATGCCAAGACGTTCCTCCTCTACTGATTGCGGGAGGAGGGGGGCGGAGGACCTAGCACGCGAGGATTCATTCTGGTGGGCGCGACGCGCTGAATTTAAAATTTATTTTGTTGAAATTTTTCGTTCCGCAGTCCCTTTGAAAACGGGAAAACCCTCCGTCGCACCCCTCTGTCTTCAGCATTTACATCTTTTAAACATTTTGTTAGTTCAAAACGAAAAATTTTCAATTAACATTCCACGGTGTTTCAGGCCGTAGAATATTGTCCACCAGGCCCCGTGGTGCCATGATTTAATGCCCTCCCATGCCGCCACGTCCTTCACATAAAAACGGGGCGGCGGGGGCCATTAGAAGAGCATCCTCGCGTGCTAGTTCCTCCGCCCCCTTCCACCTCTCGATTCTGCGGAGTAGGAAATTCGAGTCGTCGAGGCCCCCTACTCAACCGGGCAGTGTGTGCGAAGGCACTTCGGCGCTTAGGATGCGCAGTCCGGTAAAAAACATAAAGTTCATCTATATCTACATAATACCCCGTTAGCAGCCGCAAGGGCGTGTGGCGTGGGGTGTTAGGTCACCAACTGTAAAAAGGAAATACACCACATGCAAAAGAAACAACACGCAAAAATACACCCACAGCAGCGCACACACTCATGCAAAAATCCCTTCATCCAATACTCATGCAAACGCATATACCGCAAAACAACTAAAAAACTGCACCACATGATGCAGCACGGAAGGCATCCTACAACACGGAAGCCAGGACAAACAAGCAAGAAATTTAAACATCACTACCACATGAAAATGTACCACGTAGCACTCCACCCCGAAAGAGTCTGTAAAAGGCAACGAATTCGACCCAACGTTGCTGGTAGCAGGAATTTCCCCCCGCGGAGAGGGACGAGGAAATGAAATGGAAACTTAAAAACAGATGAAATAAACACAAATGTGGTCATTCGGAAAGAATGGATTATAACAAAACGCATAAGGTTAGTGGAAGAGCATGCATAATACATACAACTAATGATTTTTTAGACGCTGAGGGTGGCTAGTGGAATTTTTGCTATCTATAACCCTGCAGTTGCTATCCCGTATCGTCCGGGGGGAAATGGAGTCCTTAAGTCTTCTAGCTCTGGCATCTATTTCCTGAATTTTATATGCATGATCCAAGCGACCAATTTATATATTAGTACGAATAATTTGCGAGACCTCGGTGCTGAGCCATGCGGATCAAATTTATTCAATCATTTCAATCTTGCATTGAGACGTCTTTCAGCCAATGATTCCCACCCTAAATCCATGAATATTTATATAAAAACTCATACATTATGGCACCCTCATTTCTTCTTCTTGGCCTTATGGTTAAGATCAAATTGAGGTCCGGCCCCCGGTGCACTAGCAAGTCCGCAATGGACCGGTAGCTTGAACACCGAGGCCGCACGGCCGCCTTAGGACCCCCGGGGGAACTCTCCGTCAATCCCGTACGTATCCGAGCAGGGCGGATGATTTGAAATACGCGCGGTTTCATTTTCGGCCGCGACGATGGTCAAGCGACAGTTATTCGAGCTTTACGCCCGATCGGTTTTGTTGACCTCCTCACTCTAGCAGGTATTTGTGAAAGATTATATCAGCCAAAAAACCATCATCTCAATTCGCCAAACAATTTAAATGTCTTCCCGAATCCACTCGTACTGGCCCAGACCAGCCATAGAAACCGAGAAGAGGTTGAGTGCCTTCAGCGGATAACTCGGCCGCCACCTGGACTATGCAGGTGGGAATCACGATATCAATGCAAACTTTGATATTTTGAAATGTTTCGTTCCGCGGTTTCTCAGACCGCGGGGAAGCAGAGCGGCCAGGACCGGAGGGGGACCTGGAAGCGCACCATGGGCCGGACTACACTTTGATCTTAGCCATTAGGCTAAGAAGAAGAGTCGGGGGACCAAACTGTATGATTTCGCGCACGGCGCTCCTACGCGACGAAGCACCTTGGCACGTGCCACCCGTGGGTAAAAGGGGAGGGGAGGAGTCGGGCTCGAATGCCAAGACGTTCCTCCTCTACTGATTGCGGGAGGAGGGGGGCGGAGGACCTAGCACGCGAGGATTCATTCTGGTGGGCGCGACGCGCTGAATTTAAAATTTATTTTGTTGAAATTTTTCGTTCCGCAGTCCCTTTGAAAACGGGAAAACCCTCCGTCGCACCCCTCTGTCTTCAGCATTTACATCTTTTAAACATTTTGTTAGTTCAAAACGAAAAATTTTCAATTAACATTCCACGGTGTTTCAGGCCGTAGAATATTGTCCACCAGGCCCCGTGGTGCCATGATTTAATGCCCTCCCATGCCGCCACGTCCTTCACATAAAAACGGGGCGGCGGGGGCCATTAGAAGAGCATCCTCGCGTGCTAGTTCCTCCGCCCCCTTCCACCTCTCGATTCTGCGGAGTAGGAAATTCGAGTCGTCGAGGCCCCCTACTCCACCGGGCAGTGTGTGCGAAGGCACTTCGGCGCTTAGGATGCGCAGTCCGGGAAAAAACATAAAGTTCATCTATATCTACATAATACCCCGTTAGCAGCCGCAAGGGCGTGTGGCGTGGGGTGTTAGGTCACCAACTGTAAAAAGGAAATACACCACATGCAAAAGAAACAACACGCAAAAATACACCCACAGCAGCGCACACACTCATGCAAAAATCCCTTCATCCAATACTCATGCAAACGCATATACCGCAAAACAACTAAAAAACTGCACCACATGATGCAGCACGGAAGGCATCCTACAACACGGAAGCCAGGACAAACAAGCAAGAAATTTAAACATCACTACCACATGAAAATGTACCACGTAGCACTCCACCCCGAAAGAGTCTGTAAAAGGCAACGAATTCGACCCAACGTTGCTGGTAGCAGGAATTTCCCCCCGCGGAGAGGGACGAAGAAATGAAATGGAAACTTAAAAACAGATGAAATAAACACAAATGTGGTCATTCGGAAAGAATGGATTATAACAAAACGCATAAGGTTAGTGGAAGAGCATGCATAATACATACAACTAATGATTTTTTAGACGCTGAGGGTGGCTAGTGGAATTTTTGCTATCTATAACCCTGCAGTTGCTATCCCGTATCGTCCGGGGGGAAATGGAGTCCTTAAGTCTTCTAGCTCTGGCATCTATTTCCTGAATTTTAAAGGCTGATCCAAGCGACCAATTTATATATTAGTACGAATAATTTGCGAGACCTCGGTGCTGAGCCATGCGGATCAAATTTATTCAATCATTTCAATCTTGCATTGAGACGTCTTTCAGCCAATGATTCCCACCCTAAATCCATGAATATTTATATAAAAACTCATACATTATGGCACCCTCATTTCTTCTTCTTGGCCTTATGGTTAAGATCAAATTGAGGTCCGGCCCCCGGTGCACTTGCAAGTCCGCAATGGACCGGTAGCTTGAACACCGAGGCCGCACGGCCGCCTTAGTACCCCCGGGGGAACTCTCCGTCAATCCCGTACGTATCCGAGCAGGGCGGATGATTTGAAATACGCGCGGTTTCATTTTCGGCCGCGACGATGGTCAAGCGACAGTTATTCGAGCTTTACGCCCGATCGGTTTTGTTGACCTCCTCACTCTAGCAGGTATTTGTGAAAGATTATATCAGCCAAAAAACCATCATCTCAATTCGCCAAACAATTTAAATGTCTTCCCGAATCCACTCGTACTGGCCCAGACCAGCCATAGAAACCGAGAAGAGGTTGAGTGCCTTCAGCGGATAACTCGGCCGCCACCTGGACTATGCAGGTGGGAATCACGATATCAATGCAAACTTTGATATTTTGAAATGTTTCGTTCCGCGGTTTCTCAGACCGCGGGGAAGCAGAGCGGCCAGGTCCGGAGGGGACCTGGAAGCGCACCATGGGCCGGACTACACTTTGATCTTAGCCATTAGGCTAAGAAGAAGAGTCGGGGGACCAAACTGTATGATTTCGCGCACGGCGCTCCTACGCGACGAAGCGCCTTGGCACGTGCCACCCGTGGGTAAAAGGGGAGGGGAGGAGTCGGGCTCGAATGCCAAGACGTTCCTCCTCTACTGATTGCGGGAGGAGGGGGGCGGAGGACCTAGCACGCGAGGATTCATTCTGGTGGGCGCGACGCGCTGAATTTAAAATTTATTTTGTTGAAATTTTTCGTTCCGCAGTCCCTTAGAAAACGGGAAAACCCTCCGTCGCACCCCTCTGTCTTCAGCATTTACATCTTTTAAACATTTTGTTAGTTCAAAACGAAAAATTTTCAATTAACATTCCACGGTGTTTCAGGCCGTAGAATATTGTCCACCAGGCCCCGTGGTGCCATGATTTAATGCCTTCCCATGCCGCCACGTCCTTCACATAAAAACGGGGCCGCGGGGGCCATTAGAAGAGCATCTTCGCGTGCTAGTTCCTCCGCCCCCTTCCACCTCTCGATTCTGCGGAGTAGGAAATTCGAGTCGTCGAGGCCCCCTACTCCACCGGGCAGTGTGTGCGAAGGCACTTCGGCGCTTAGGATGCGCAGTCCGGGAAAAAACATAAAGTTCATCTATATCTACCTAATACCCCGTTAGCAGCCGCAAGGGCGTGTGGCGTGGGGTGTTAGGTCACCAACTGTAAAAAGGAAATACACCACATGCAAAAGAAACAACACGCAAAAATACACCCACAGCAGCGCACACACTCATGCAAAAATCCCTTCATCCAATACTCATGCAAACGCATATACCGCAAAACAACTAAAAAACTGCACCACATGATGCAGCACGGAAGGCATCCTACAACACGGAAGCCAGGACAAACAAGCAAGAAATTTAAACATCACTACCACATGAAAATGTACCACGTAGCACTCCACCCCGAAAGAGTCTGTAAAAGGCAACGAATTCGACCCAACGTTGCTGGTAGCAGGAATTTCCCCCCGCGGAGAGGGACGAAGAAATGAAATGGAAACTTAAAAACAGATGAAATAAACACAAATGTGGTCATTCGGAAAGAATGGATTATAACAAAACGCATAAGGTTAGTGGAAGAGCATGCATAATACATACAACTAATGATTTTTTAGACGCTGAGGGTGGCTAGTGGAATTTTTGCTATCTATAACCCTGCAGTTGCTATCCCGTATCGTCCGGGGGGAAATGGAGTCCTTAAGTCTTCTAGCTCTGGCATCTATTTCCTGAATTTTAAAGGCTGATCCAAGCGACCAATTTATATATTAGTACGAATAATTTGCGAGACCTCGGTGCTGAGCCATGCGGATCAAATTTATTCAATCATTTCAATCTTGCATTGAGACGTCTTTCAGCCAATGATTCCCACCCTAAATCCATGAATATTTATATAAAAACTCATACATTATGGCACCCTCATTTCTTCTTCTTGGCCTTATGGTTAAGATCAAATTGAGGTCCGGCCCCCGGTGCACTTGCAAGTCCGCAATGGACCGGTAGCTTGAACACCGAGGCCGCACGGCCGCCTTAGTACCCCCGGGGGAACTCTCCGTCAATCCCGTACGTATCCGAGCAGGGCGGATGATTTGAAATACGCGCGGTTTCATTTTCGGCCGCGACGATGGTCAAGCGACAGTTATTCGAGCTTTACGCCCGATCGGTTTTGTTGACCTCCTCACTCTAGCAGGTATTTGTGAAAGATTATATCAGCCAAAAAACCATCATCTCAATTCGCCAAACAATTTAAATGTCTTCCCGAATCCACTCGTACTGGCCCAGACCAGCCATAGAAACCGAGAAGAGGTTGAGTGCCTTCAGCGGATAACTCGGCCGCCACCTGGACTATGCAGGTGGGAATCACGATATCAATGCAAACTTTGATATTTTGAAATGTTTCGTTCCGCGGTTTCTCAGACCGCGGGGAAGCAGAGCGGCCAGGTCCGGAGGGGACCTGGAAGCGCACCATGGGCCGGACTACACTTTGATCTTAGCCATTAGGCTAAGAAGAAGAGTCGGGGGACCAAACTGTATGATTTCGCGCACGGCGCTCCTACGCGACGAAGCGCCTTGGCACGTGCCACCCGTGGGTAAAAGGGGAGGGGAGGAGTCGGGCTCGAATGCCAAGACGTTCCTCCTCTACTGATTGCGGGAGGAGGGGGGCGGAGGACCTAGCACGCGAGGATTCATTCTGGTGGGCGCGACGCGCTGAATTTAAAATTTATTTTGTTGAAATTTTTCGTTCCGCAGTCCCTTAGAAAACGGGAAAACCCTCCGTCGCACCCCTCTGTCTTCAGCATTTACATCTTTTAAACATTTTGTTAGTTCAAAACGAAAAATTTTCAATTAACATTCCACGGTGTTTCAGGCCGTAGAATATTGTCCACCAGGCCCCGTGGTGCCATGATTTAATGCCCTCCCATGCCGCCACGTCCTTCACATAAAAACGGGGCCGCGGGGGCCATTAGAAGAGCATCTTCGCGTGCTAGTTCCTCCGCCCCCTTCCACCTCTCGATTCTGCGGAGTAGGAAATTCGAGTCGTCGAGGCCCCCTACTCCACCGGGCAGTGTGTGCGAAGGCACTTCGGCGCTTAGGATGCGCAGTCCGGGAAAAAACATAAAGTTCATCTATATCTACATAATACCCCGTTAGCAGCCGCAAGGGCGTGTGCCGTGGGGTGTTAGGTCACCAACTGTAAAAAGGAAATACACCACATGCAAAAGAAACAACACGCAAAAATACACCCACAGCAGCGCACACACTCATACAAAAATCCCTTCATCCAATACTCATGCAAACGCATATACCGCAAAACAACTAAAAAACTGCACCACATGATGCAGCACGGAAGGCATCCTACAACACGGAAGCCAGGACAAACAAGCAAGAAATTTAAACATCACTACCACATGAAAATGTACCACGTAGCACTCCACCCCGAAAGAGTCTGTAAAAGGCAACGAATTCGACCCAACGTTGCTGGTAGCAGGAATTTCCCCCCGCGGAGAGGGACGAGGAAATGAAATGGAAACTTAAAAACAGATGAAATAAACACAAATGTGGTCATTCGGAAAGAATGGATTATAACAAAACGCATAAGGTTAGTGGAAGAGCATGCATAATACATACAACTAATGATTTTTTAGACGCTGAGGGTGGCTAGTGGAATTTTTGCTATCTATAACCCTGCAGTTGCTATCCCGTATCGTCCGGGGGGAAATGGAGTCCTTAAGTCTTCTAGCTCTGGCATCTATTTCCTGAATTTTATATGCATGATCCAAGCGACCAATTTATATATTAGTACGAATAATTTGCGAGACCTCGGTGCTGAGCCATGCGGATCAAATTTATTCAATCATTTCAATCTTGCATTGAGACGTCTTTCAGCCAATGATTCCCACCCTAAATCCATGAATATTTATATAAAAACTCATACATTATGGCACCCTCATTTCTTCTTCTTGGCCTTATGGTTAAGATCAAATTGAGGTCCGGCCCCCGGTGCACTTGCAAGTCCGCAATGGACCGGTAGCTTGAACACCGAGGCCGCACGGCCGCCTTAGGACCCCCGGGGGAACTCTCCGTCAATCCCGTACGTATCCGAGCAGGGCGGATGATTTGAAATACGCGCGGTTTCATTTTCGGCCGCGACGATGGTCAAGCGACAGTTATTCGAGTTTTACGCCCGATCGGTTTTGTTGACCTCCTCACTCTAGCAGGTATTTGTGAAAGATTATATCAGCCAAAAAACCATCATCTCAAATCGCCAAACAATTTAAATGTCTTCCCGAATCCACTCGTACTGGCCCAGACCAGCCATAGAAACCGAGAAGAGGTTAAGTGCCTTCAGCGGATAACTCGGCCGCCACCTGGACTTTGCAGGTGGGAATCACGATATCAATGCAAACTTTGATATTTTGAAATGTTTCGTTCCGCGGTTTCTCAGACCGCGGGGAAGCAGAGCGGTCAGGTCCGGAGGGGACCTGGAAGCGCACCATGGGCCGGACTACACTTTGATCTTAGCCATTAGGCTAAGAAGAAGAGTCGGGGGACCAAACTGTATGATTTCGCGCACGGCGCTCCTACGCGACGAAGCGCCTTGGCACGTGCCACCCGTGGGTAAAAGGGGAGGGGAGGAGTCGGGCTCGAATGCCAAGACGTTCCTCCTCTACTGATTGCGGGAGGAGGGGGGCGGAGGACCTAGCACGCGAGGATTCATTCTGGTGGGCGCGACGCGCTGAATTTAAAATTTATTTTGTTGAAATTTTTCGTTCCGCAGTCCCTTAGAAAACGGGAAAACCCTCCGTCGCACCCCTCTGTCTTCAGCATTTACATCTTTTAAACATTTTGTTAGTTCAAAACGAAAAATTTTCAATTAACATTCCACGGTGTTTCAGGCCGTAGAATATTGTCCACCAGGCCCCGTGGTGCCATGATTTAATGCCCTCCCATGCCGCCACGTCCTTCACATAAAAACGGGGCGGCGGGGGCCATTAGAAGAGCATCCTCGCGTGCTAGTTCCTCCGCCCCCTTCCACCTCTCGATTCTGCGGAGTAGGAAATTCGAGTCGTCGAGGCCCCCTACTCCGCCGGGCAGTGTGTGCGAAGGCACTTCGGCGCTTAGGATGCGCAGTCCGGTAAAAAACATAAAGTTCATCTATATCTACATAATACCCCGTTAGCAGCCGCGAGGGCGTGTGGCGTGGGGTGTTAGGTCACCAACTGTAAAAAGGAAATACACCACATGCAAAAGAAACAACACGCAAAAATACACCCACAGCAGCGCACACACTCATGCAAAAATCCCTTCATCCAATACTCATGCAAACGCATATACCGCAAAACAACTAAAAAACTGCACCACATGATGCAGCACGGAAGGCATCCTACAACACGGAAGCCAGGACAAACAAGCAAGAAATTTAAACATCACTACCACATGAAAATGTACCACGTAGCACTCCACCCCGAAAGAGTCTGTGAAAGGCAACGAATTCGACCCAACGTTGCTGGTAGCAGGAATTTCCCCCCGCGGAGAGGGACGAGGAAATGAAATGGAAACTTAAAAACAGATGAAATAAACACAAATGTGGTCATTCGGAAAGAATGGATTATAACAAAACGCATAAGGTTAGTGGAAGAGCATGCATAATACATACAACTAATGATTTTTTAGACGCTGAGGGTGGCTAGTGGAATTTTTGCTATCTATAACCCTGCAGTTGCTATCCCGTATCGTCCGGGGGGAAATGGAGTCCTTAAGTCTTCTAGCTCTGGCATCTATTTCCTGAATTTTATATGCATGATCCAAGCGACCAATTTATATATTAGTACGAATAATTTGCGAGACCCCGGTGCTGAGCCATGCGGATCAAATTTATTCAATCATTTCAATCTTGCATTGAGACGTCTTTCAGCCAATGATTCCCACCCTAAATCCATGAATATTTATATAAAAACTCATACATTATGGCACCCTCATTTCTTCTTCTTGGCCTTATGGTTAAGATCAAATTGAGGTCCGGCCCCCGGTGCCCTTGCAAGTCCGCAATGGACCGGTAGCTTGAACACCGAGGCCGCACGGCCGCCTTAGGAACCCCGGGGGAACTCTCCGTCAATCCCGTACGTATCCGAGCAGGGCGGATGATTTGAAATACGCGCGGTTTCATTTTCCGCCGCGACGATGGTCAAGCGAAAGTTATTCGAGCTTTACGCCCGATCGGTTTTGTTGACCTCCTCACTCTAGCAGGTATTTGTGAAAGATTATATCAGCCAAAAAACCATTATCTCAAATCGCCAAACAATTTAAATGTCTTCCCGAATCCACTCGTACTGGCCCAGACCAGCCATAGAAACCGAGAAGAGGTTGAGTGCCTTCAGCGGATAACTCGGCCGCCACCTGGACTATGCAGGTGGGAATCACGATATCAATGCAAACTTTGATATTTTGAAATGTTTCGTTCCGCGGTTTCTCAGACCGCGGGGAAGCAGAGCGGCCAGGTCCGGAGGGGACCTGGAAGCGCACCATGGGCCGGACTACACTTTGATCTTAGCCATTAGGCTAAGAAGAAGAGTCGGGGGATCAAACTGTATGATTTCGCGCACGGCGCTCCTACGCGACGAAGCGCCTTGGCACGTGCCACCCGTGGGTAAAAGGGGAGGGGAGGAGTCGGGCTCGAATGCCAAGACGTTCCTCCTCTACTGATTGCGGGAGGAGGGGGGCGGAGGACCTAGCACGCGAGGATTCATTCTGGTGGGCGCGACGCGCTGAATTTAAAATTTATTTTGTTGAAATGTTTCGTTCCGCAGTCCCTTAGAAAACGGGAAAACCCTCCGTCGCACCCCTCTGTCTTCAGCATTTACATCTTTTAAACATTTTGTTAGTTCAAAACGAAAAATTTTCAATTAACATTCCACGGTGTTTCAGGCCGTAGAATATTGTCCACCAGGCCCCGTGGTGCCATGATTTAATGCCCTCCCATGCCGCCACGTCCTTCACATAAAAACGGGGCCGCGGGGGCCATTAGAAGAGCATCTTCGCGTGCTAGTTCCTCCGCCCCCTTCCACCTCTCGATTCTGCGGAGTAGGAAATTCGAGTCGTCGAGGCCCCCTACTCCGCCGGGCAGTGTGTGCGAAGACACTTTGGCGCTTAGGATGCGCAGTCCGGTAAAAAACATAAAGTTCATCTATATCTACATAATACCCCGTTAGCAGCCGCAAGGGCGTGTGCCGTGGGGTGTTAGGTCACCAACTGTAAAAAGGAAATACACCACATGCAAAAGAAACAACACGCAAAAATACACCCACAGCAGCGCACACACTCATGCAAAAATCCCTTCATCCAATACTCATGCAAACGCATATACCGCAAAACAACTAAAAAACTGCACCACATGATGCAGCACGGAAGGCATCCTACAACACGGAAGCCAGGACAAACAAGCAAGAAATTTAAACATCACTACCACATGAAAATGTACCACGTAGCACTCCACCCCGAAAGAGTCTGTAAAAGGCAACGAATTCGACCCAACGTTGCTGGTAGCAGGAATTTCCCCCCGCGGAGAGGGACGAGGAAATGAAATGGAAACTTAAAAACAGATGAAATAAACACAAATGTGGTCATTCGGAAAGAATGGATTATAACAAAACGCATAAGGTTAGTGGAAGAGCATGCATAATACATACAACTAATGATTTTTTAGACGCTGAGGGTGGCTAGTGGAATTTTTGCTATCTATAACCCTGCAGTTGCTATCCCGTATCGTCCGGGGGGAAATGGAGTCCTTAAGTCTTCTAGCTCTGGCATCTATTTCCTGAATTTTATATGCATGATCCAAGCGACCAATTTATATATTAGT
This sequence comes from Hetaerina americana, assembly GCF_022747635.1. Lineage (NCBI taxonomy): Eukaryota > Metazoa > Arthropoda > Insecta > Odonata > Calopterygidae > Hetaerina > Hetaerina americana. The sequence goes on along the minus strand of NW_027287046.1, from coordinate 21,578 downwards.
ACGAATAATTTGCGAGACCTCGGTGCTGAGCCATGCGGATCAAATTTATTCAATCATTTCAATCTTGCATTGAGACGTCTTTCAGCCAATGATTCCCACCCTAAATCCATGAATATTTATATAAAAACTCATACATTATGGCACCCTCATTTCTTCTTCTTGGCCTTATGGTTAAGATCAAATTGAGGTCCGGCCCCCGGTGCACTTGCAAGTCCGCAATGGACCGGTAGCTTGAACACCGAGGCCGCACGGCCGCCTTAGGACCCCCGGGGGAACTCTCCGTCAATCCCGTACGTATCCGAGCAGGGCGGATGATTTGAAATACGCGCGGTTTCATTTTCGGCCGCGACGATGGTCAAGCGACAGTTATTCGAGTTTTACGCCCGATCGGTTTTGTTGACCTCCTCACTCTAGCAGGTATTTGTGAAAGATTATATCAGCCAAAAAACCATCATCTCAAATCGCCAAACAATTTAAATGTCTTCCCGAATCCACTCGTACTGGCCCAGACCAGCCATAGAAACCGAGAAGAGGTTAAGTGCCTTCAGCGGATAACTCGGCCGCCACCTGGACTTTGCAGGTGGGAATCACGATATCAATGCAAACTTTGATATTTTGAAATGTTTCGTTCCGCGGTTTCTCAGACCGCGGGGAAGCAGAGCGGTCAGGTCCGGAGGGGACCTGGAAGCGCACCATGGGCCGGACTACACTTTGATCTTAGCCATTAGGCTAAGAAGAAGAGTCGGGGGACCAAACTGTATGATTTCGCGCACGGCGCTCCTACGCGACGAAGCGCCTTGGCACGTGCCACCCGTGGGTAAAAGGGGAGGGGAGGAGTCGGGCTCGAATGCCAAGACGTTCCTCCTCTACTGATTGCGGGAGGAGGGGGGCGGAGGACCTAGCACGCGAGGATTCATTCTGGTGGGCGCGACGCGCTGAATTTAAAATTTATTTTGTTGAAATTTTTCGTTCCGCAGTCCCTTAGAAAACGGGAAAACCCTCCGTCGCACCCCTCTGTCTTCAGCATTTACATCTTTTAAACATTTTGTTAGTTCAAAACGAAAAATTTTCAATTAACATTCCACGGTGTTTCAGGCCGTAGAATATTGTCCACCAGGCCCCGTGGTGCCATGATTTAATGCCCTCCCATGCCGCCACGTCCTTCACATAAAAACGGGGCGGCGGGGGCCATTAGAAGAGCATCCTCGCGTGCTAGTTCCTCCGCCCCCTTCCACCTCTCGATTCTGCGGAGTAGGAAATTCGAGTCGTCGAGGCCCCCTACTCCGCCGGGCAGTGTGTGCGAAGGCACTTCGGCGCTTAGGATGCGCAGTCCGGTAAAAAACATAAAGTTCATCTATATCTACATAATACCCCGTTAGCAGCCGCGAGGGCGTGTGGCGTGGGGTGTTAGGTCACCAACTGTAAAAAGGAAATACACCACATGCAAAAGAAACAACACGCAAAAATACACCCACAGCAGCGCACACACTCATGCAAAAATCCCTTCATCCAATACTCATGCAAACGCATATACCGCAAAACAACTAAAAAACTGCACCACATGATGCAGCACGGAAGGCATCCTACAACACGGAAGCCAGGACAAACAAGCAAGAAATTTAAACATCACTACCACATGAAAATGTACCACGTAGCACTCCACCCCGAAAGAGTCTGTGAAAGGCAACGAATTCGACCCAACGTTGCTGGTAGCAGGAATTTCCCCCCGCGGAGAGGGACGAGGAAATGAAATGGAAACTTAAAAACAGATGAAATAAACACAAATGTGGTCATTCGGAAAGAATGGATTATAACAAAACGCATAAGGTTAGTGGAAGAGCATGCATAATACATACAACTAATGATTTTTTAGACGCTGAGGGTGGCTAGTGGAATTTTTGCTATCTATAACCCTGCAGTTGCTATCCCGTATCGTCCGGGGGGAAATGGAGTCCTTAAGTCTTCTAGCTCTGGCATCTATTTCCTGAATTTTATATGCATGATCCAAGCGACCAATTTATATATTAGTACGAATAATTTGCGAGACCCCGGTGCTGAGCCATGCGGATCAAATTTATTCAATCATTTCAATCTTGCATTGAGACGTCTTTCAGCCAATGATTCCCACCCTAAATCCATGAATATTTATATAAAAACTCATACATTATGGCACCCTCATTTCTTCTTCTTGGCCTTATGGTTAAGATCAAATTGAGGTCCGGCCCCCGGTGCCCTTGCAAGTCCGCAATGGACCGGTAGCTTGAACACCGAGGCCGCACGGCCGCCTTAGGAACCCCGGGGGAACTCTCCGTCAATCCCGTACGTATCCGAGCAGGGCGGATGATTTGAAATACGCGCGGTTTCATTTTCCGCCGCGACGATGGTCAAGCGAAAGTTATTCGAGCTTTACGCCCGATCGGTTTTGTTGACCTCCTCACTCTAGCAGGTATTTGTGAAAGATTATATCAGCCAAAAAACCATTATCTCAAATCGCCAAACAATTTAAATGTCTTCCCGAATCCACTCGTACTGGCCCAGACCAGCCATAGAAACCGAGAAGAGGTTGAGTGCCTTCAGCGGATAACTCGGCCGCCACCTGGACTATGCAGGTGGGAATCACGATATCAATGCAAACTTTGATATTTTGAAATGTTTCGTTCCGCGGTTTCTCAGACCGCGGGGAAGCAGAGCGGCCAGGTCCGGAGGGGACCTGGAAGCGCACCATGGGCCGGACTACACTTTGATCTTAGCCATTAGGCTAAGAAGAAGAGTCGGGGGATCAAACTGTATGATTTCGCGCACGGCGCTCCTACGCGACGAAGCGCCTTGGCACGTGCCACCCGTGGGTAAAAGGGGAGGGGAGGAGTCGGGCTCGAATGCCAAGACGTTCCTCCTCTACTGATTGCGGGAGGAGGGGGGCGGAGGACCTAGCACGCGAGGATTCATTCTGGTGGGCGCGACGCGCTGAATTTAAAATTTATTTTGTTGAAATGTTTCGTTCCGCAGTCCCTTAGAAAACGGGAAAACCCTCCGTCGCACCCCTCTGTCTTCAGCATTTACATCTTTTAAACATTTTGTTAGTTCAAAACGAAAAATTTTCAATTAACATTCCACGGTGTTTCAGGCCGTAGAATATTGTCCACCAGGCCCCGTGGTGCCATGATTTAATGCCCTCCCATGCCGCCACGTCCTTCACATAAAAACGGGGCGGCGGGGGCAATTAGAAGAGCATCCTCGCGTGCTAGTTCCTCCGCCCCCTTCCACCTCTCGATTCTGCGGAGTAGGAAATTCGAGTCGTCGAGGCCCCCTACTCCGCCGGGCAGTGTGTGCGAAGGCACTTCGGCGCTTAGGATGCGCAGTCCGGTAAAAAACATAAAGTTCATCTATATCTACATAATACCCCGTTAGCAGCCGCGAGGGCGTGTGGCGTGGGGTGTTAGGTCACCAACTGTAAAAAGGAAATACACCACATGCAAAAGAAACAACACGCAAAAATACACCCACAGCAGCGCACACACTCATGCAAAAATCCCTTCATCCAATACTCATGCAAACGCATATACCGCAAAACAACTAAAAAACTGCACCACATGATGCAGCACGGAAGGCATCCTACAACACGGAAGCCAGGACAAACAAGCAAGAAATTTAAACATCACTACCACATGAAAATGTACCACGTAGCACTCCACCCCGAAAGAGTCTGTGAAAGGCAACGAATTCGACCCAACGTTGCTGGTAGCAGGAATTTCCCCCCGCGGAGAGGGACGAGGAAATGAAATGGAAACTTAAAAACAGATGAAATAAACACAAATGTGGTCATTCGGAAAGAATGGATTATAACAAAACGCATAAGGTTAGTGGAAGAGCATGCATAATACATACAACTAATGATTTTTTAGACGCTGAGGGTGGCTAGTGGAATTTTTGCTATCTATAACCCTGCAGTTGCTATCCCGTATCGTCCGGGGGGAAATGGAGTCCTTAAGTCTTCTAGCTCTGGCATCTATTTCCTGAATTTTATATGCATGATCCAAGCGACCAATTTATATATTAGTACGAATAATTTGCGAGACCCCGGTGCTGAGCCATGCGGATCAAATTTATTCAATCATTTCAATCTTGCATTGAGACGTCTTTCAGCCAATGATTCCCACCCTAAATCCATGAATATTTATATAAAAACTCATACATTATGGCACCCTCATTTCTTCTTCTTGGCCTTATGGTTAAGATCAAATTGAGGTCCGGCCCCCGGTGCCCTTGCAAGTCCGCAATGGACCGGTAGCTTGAAAACCGAGGCCGCACGGCCGCCTTAGGACCCCCGGGGGAACTCTCCGTCAATCCTGTACGTATCCGAGCAGGGCGGATGATTTGAAATACGCGCGGTTTCATTTTCGGCCGCGACGATGGTCAAGCGACAGTTATTCGAGCTTTACGCCCGATCGGTTTTGTTGACCTCCTCACTCTAGCAGGTATTTGTGAAAGATTATATCAGCCAAAAAACCATCATCTCAAATCGCCAAACAATTTAAATGTCTTCCCGAATCCACTCGTACTGGTCCAGACCAGCATTAGAAACCGAGAAGAGGTTGAGTGCCTTCAGCGGATAACTAGGCCGCCACCTGGACTATGCAGGTGGGAATCACGATATCAATGCAAACTTTGATATTTTGAAATGTTTCGTTCCGCGGTTTCTCAGACCGCGGGGAAGCAGAGCGGCCAGGTCCGGAGGGGGACCTGGAAGCGCACCATGGGCCGGACTACACTTTGATCTTAGCCATTAGGCTAAGAAGAAGAGTCGGGGGACCAAACTGTATGATTTCGCGCACGGCGCTCCTACGTGACGAAGCGCCTTGGCACGTGCCACCCGTGGGTAAAAGGGGAGGGGAGGAGTCGGGCTCGAATGCCAAGACGTTCCTCCTCTACTGATTGCGGGAGGAGGGGGGCGGAGGACCTAGCACGCGAGGATTCATTCTGGTGGGCGCGACGCGCTGAATTTAAAATTTATTTTGTTGAAATTTTTCGTTCCGCAGTCCCTTAGAAAACGGGAAAACCCTCCGTCGCACCCCTCTGTCTTCTGCATTTACATCTTTTAAACATTTTGTTAGTTCAAAACGAAAAATTTTCAATTAACATTCCACGGTGTTTCAGGCCGTAGAATATTGTCCACCAGGCCCCGTGGTGCCATGATTTAATGCCCTCCCATGCCGCCACGTCCTTCACATAAAAACGGGGTGGCGGGGGCCATTAGAAGAGCATCCTCGCGTGCTAGTTCCTCCGCCCCCTTCCACCTCTCGATTCTGCGGAGTAGGAAATTCGAGTCGTCGAGGCCCCCTACTCCGCCGGGCAGTGTGTGCGAAGGCACTTCGGCGCTTAGGATGCGCAGTCCGGTAAAAACCATAAAGTTCATCTATATCTACATAATACCCCGTTAGCAGCCGCGAGGGCGTGTGGCGTGGGGTGTTAGGTCACCAACTGTAAAAAGGAAATACACCACATGCAAAAGAAACAACACGCAAAAATACACCCACAGCAGCGCACACACTCATGCAAAAATCCCTTCATCCAATACTCATGCAAACGCATATACCGCAAAACAACTAAAAAACTGAACCACATAATGCAGCACGGAAGGCATCCTACAACACGGAAGCCAGGACAAACAAGCAAGAAATTTAAACATCACTACCACATGAAAATGTACCACGTAGCACTCCACCCCGAAAGAGTCTGTAAAAGGCAACGAATTCGACCCAACGTTGCTGGTAGCAGGAATTTCCCCCCGCGGAGAGGGACGAGGAAATGAAATGGAAACTTAAAAACAGATGAAATAAACACAAATGTGGTCATTCGGAAAGAATGGATTATAACAAAACGCATAAGGTTAGTGGAAGAGCATGCATAATACATACAACTAATGATTTTTTAGACGCTGAGGGTGGCTAGTGGAATTTTTGCTATCTATAACCCTGCAGTTGCTATTCCGTATCGTCCGGGGGGAAATGGAGTCCTTTAGTCTTCTAGCTCTGGCATCTATTTCCTGAATTTTATATGCATGATCCAAGCGACCAATTTATATATTAGTACGAATAATTTGCGAGACCTCGGTGCTGAGCCATGCGGATCAAATTTATTCAATCATTTCAATCTTGCATTGAGACGTCTTTCAGCCAATGATTCCCACCCTAAATCCATGAATATTTATATAAAAACTCATACATTATGGCACCCTCATTTCTTCTTCTTGGCCTTATGGTTAAGATCAAATTGAGGTCCGGCCCCCGGTGAACTTGCAAGTCCGCAATGGACCTGTAGCTTGAACACCGAGGCCGCACGGCCGCCTTAGGACCCCCGGGGGAACTCTCCGTCAATCCCGTACGTATCCGAGCAGGGCGGATGATTTGAAATACGCGCGGTTTCATTTTCGGCCGCGACGATGGTCAAGCGACAGTTATTCGAGCTTTACGCCCGATCGGTTTTGTTGACCTCCTCACTCTAGCAGGTATTTGTGAAAGATTATATCAGCCAAAAAACCATTATCTCAAATCGCCAAACAATTTAAATGTCTTCCCGAATCCACTCGTACTGGCCCAGACCAGCCATAGAAACCGAGAAGAGGTTGAGTGCCTTCAGCGGATAACTCGGCCGCCACCTGGACTATGCAGGTGGGAATCACGATATCAATGCAAACTTTGATATTTTGAAATGTTTCGTTCCGCGGTTTCTCAGACCGCGGGGAAGCAGAGCGGCCAGGTCCGGAGGGGACCTGGAAGCGCACCATGGGCCGGACTACACTTTGATCTTAGCCATTAGGCTAAGAAGAAGAGTCGGGGGATCAAACTGTATGATTTCGCGCACGGCGCTCCTACGCGACGAAGCGCCTTGGCACGTGCCACCCGTGGGTAAAAGGGGAGGGGAGGAGTCGGGCTCGAATGCCAAGACGTTCCTCCTCTACTGATTGCGGGAGGAGGGGGGCGGAGGACCTAGCACGCGAGGATTCATTCTGGTGGGCGCGACGCGCTGAATTTAAAATTTATTTTGTTGAAATGTTTCGTTCCGCAGTCCCTTAGAAAACGGGAAAACCCTCCGTCGCACCCCTCTGTCTTCAGCATTTACATCTTTTAAACATTTTGTTAGTTCAAAACGAAAAATTTTCAATTAACATTCCACGGTGTTTCAGGCCGTAGAATATTGTCCACCAGGCCCCGTGGTGCCATGATTTAATGCCCTCCCATGCCGCCACGCCCTTCACATAAAAACGGGGCGGCGGGGGCAATTAGAAGAGCATCCTCGCGTGCTAGTTCCTCCGCCCCCTTCCACCTCTCGATTCTGCGGAGTAGGAAATTCGAGTCGTCGAGGCCCCCTACTCCGCCGGGCAGTGTGTGCGAAGGCACTTCGGCGCTTAGGATGCGCAGTCCGGTAAAAAACATAAAGTTCATCTATATCTACATAATACCCCGTTAGCAGCCGCGAGGGCGTGTGGCGTGGGGTGTTAGGTCACCAACTGTAAAAAGGAAATACACCACATGCAAAAGAAACAACACGCAAAAATACACCCACAGCAGCGCACACACTCATGCAAAAATCCCTTCATCCAATACTCATGCAAACGCATATACCGCAAAACAACTAAAAAACTGCACCACATGATGCAGCACGGAAGGCATCCTACAACACGGAAGCCAGGACAAACAAGCAAGAAATTTAAACATCACTACCACATGAAAATGTACCACGTAGCACTCCACCCCGAAAGAGTCTGTAAAAGGCAACGAATTCGACCCAACGTTGCTGGTAGCAGGAATTTCCCCCCGCGGAGAGGGACGAGGAAATGAAATGGAAACTTAAAAACAGATGAAATAAACACAAATGTGGTCATTCGGAAAGAATGGATTATAACAAAACGCATAAGGTTAGTGGAAGAGCATGCATAATACATACAACTAATGATTTTTTAGACGCTGAGGGTGGCTAGTGGAATTTTTTGCTATCTATAACCCTGCAGTTGCTATCCCGTATCGTCCGGGGGGAAATGGAGTCCTTAAGTCTTCTAGCTCTGGCATCTATTTCCTGAATTTTATATGCATGATCCAAGCGACCAATTTATATATTAGTACGAATAATTTGCGAGACCCCGGTGCTGAGCCATGCGGATCAAATTTATTCAATCATTTCAATCTTGCATTGAGACGTCTTTCAGCCAATGATTCCCACCCTAAATCCATGAATATTTATATAAAAACTCATACATTATGGCACCCTCATTTCTTCTTCTTGGCCTTATGGTTAAGATCAAATTGAGGTCCGGCCCCCGGTGCACTTGCAAGTCCGCAATGGACCGGTAGCTTGAACACCGAGGCCGCACGGCCGCCTTAGGACCCCCGGGGGAACTCTCCGTCAATCCCGTACGTATTCGAGCAGGGCGGATGATTTGAAATACGCGCGGTTTCATTTTCGGCCGCGACGATGGTCAAGCGACAGTTATTCGAGCTTTACGCCCGATCGGTTTTGTTGACCTCCTCACACTAGCAGGTATTTGTGAAAGATTATATCAGGCAAAAAACCATCATCTCAAATCGCCAAACAATTTAAATGTCTTCCCGAATCCACTCGTACTGGCCCAGACCAGCCATAGAAACCGACAAGAGGTTGAGTGCCTTCAGCAGATAACTCGGCCGCCACCTGGACTATGCAGGTGGGAATCACGATATCAATGCAAACTTTGATATTTTGAAATGTTTCGTTCCGCGGTTTCTCAGACCGCGGGGAAGCAGAGCGGCCAGGTCCGGAGGGGACCTGGAAGCGCACCATCGGCCGGACTACACTTTGATCTTAGCCATTAGGCTAAGAAGAAGAGTCGGGGGACCAAACTGTATGATTTCGCGCACGGCGCTCCTACGCGACGAAGCGCCTTGGCACGTGCCACCCGTGGGTAAAAGGGGAGGGGAGGAGTCGGGCTCGAATGCGAAGACGTTCCTCCTCTACTGATTGCGGGAGGAGGGGGGTGGAGGACCTAGCACGCGAGGATTCATTCTGGTGGGCGCGACGCGCTGAATTTAAAATTTATTTTGTTGAAATTTTTCGTTCCGCAGTCCCTTAGAAAACGGGAAAACCCTCCGTCGCACCCCTCTGTCTTCAGCATTTACATCTTTTAAACATTTTGTTAGTTCAAAACGAAAAATTTTCAATTAACATTCCACGGTGTTTCAGGCCGTAGAATATTGTCCACCAGGCCCCGTGGTGCCATGATTTAATGCCCTCCCATGCCGCCACGTCCTTCACATAAAAACGGGGCGGCGGGGGCCATTAGAAGAGCATCCTCGCGTGCTAGTTCCTCCGCCCCCTTCCACCTCTCGATTCTGCGGAGTAGGAAATTCGAGTCGTCGAGGCCCCCTACTCCACCGGGCAGTGTGTGCGAAGGCACTTCGGCGCTTAGGATGCGCAGTCCGGTAAAAACATAAAGTTCATCTATATCTACATAATACCCCGTTAGCAGCCACAAGGGCGTGTGGTGTGGGGTGTTAGGTCACCAACTGTAAAAAGGAAATACACCACATGCAAAAGAAACAACACGCAAAAATACACCCACAGCAGCGCACACACTCATGCAAAAATCCCTTCATCCAATACTCATGCAAACGCATATACCGCAAAACAACTAAAAAACTGCACCACATGATGCAGCACGGAAGGCATCCTACAACACGGAAGCCAGCACAAACAAGCAAGAAATTTAAACATCACTACCACATGAAAATGTACCACGTAGCACTCCACCCCGAAAGAGCCTGTAAAAGGCAACGAATTCGACCCAACGTTGCTGGTAGCAGGAATTTCCCCCCGCGGAGAGGGACGAGGAAATGAAATGGAAACTTAAAAACAGATGAAATAAACACAAATGTGGTCATTCGGAAAGAATGGATTATAGCAAAACGCATAAGGTTAGTGGAAGAGCATGCATAATACATAAAACTAATGATTTTTTAGACGCTAAAGGTGGCTAGTGGAATTTTTGCTATCTATAACCCTGCAAATGCTATCCCGTATCGTCCGGGGGGAAATGGAGTCCTTAAGTCTTCTAGCTCTGGCATCTATTTCCTGAATTTTATATGCATGATCCAAGCGACCAATTTATATATTAGTACGAATAATTTGCGAGACCTCGGTGCTGAGCCATGCGGATCAAATTTATTCAATCATTTCAATCTTGCATTGAGACGTCTTTCAGCCAATGATTCCCACCCTAAATCCATGAATATTTATATAAAAACTCATACATTATGGCACCCTCATTTCTTCTTCTTGGCCTTATGGTTAAGATCAAATTGAGGTCCGGCCCCCGGTGCACTTGCAAGTCCGCAATGGACCGGTAGCTTGAACACCGAGGCCGCACGGCCGCCTTAGGACCCCCGGGGGAACTCTCCGTCAATCCCGTACGTATCCGAGCAGGGCGGATGATTTGAAATACGCGCGGTTTCATTTTCGGCCGCGACGATGGTCAAGCGACAGTTATTCGAGCTTTACGCCCGATCGGTTTTGTTGACCTCCTCACTCTAGCAGGTATTTGTGAAAGGTTATATCAGCCAAAAAACCATCATCTCAAATCGCCAAACAATTTAAATGTCTTCCCGAATCCACTCGTACTGGTCCAGACCAGCATTAGAAACCGAGAAGAGGTTGAGTGCCTTCAGCGGATAACTCGGCCGCCACCTGGACTATGCAGGTGGGAATCTCGATATCAATGCAAACTTTGATATTTTGAAATGTTTCGTTCCGCGGTTTCTCAGACCGCGGGGAAGCAGAGCGGCCAGGTGCGGAGGGGGACCTGGAAGCGCACCATGGGCCGGACTACACTTTGATCTTAGCCATTAGGCTAAGAAGAAGAGTCGGGGGACCAAACTGTATGATTTCGCGCACGGCGCTCCTACGCGACGAAGCGCCTTGGCACGTGCCACCCGTGGGTAAAAGGGGAGGGGAGGAGTCGGGCTCGAATGCCAAGACGTTCCTCCTCTACTGATTGCGGGAGGAGGGGGGCGGAGGACCTAGCACGCGAGGATTCATTCTGGTGGGCGCGACGCGCTGAATTTAAAATTTATTTTGTTGAAATTTTTCGTTCCGCAGTCCCTTAGAAAACGGGAAAACCCTCCGTCGCACCCCTCCGTCTTCAGCATTTACATCTTTTAAACATTTTGTTAGTTCAAAACGAAAAATTTTCAATTAACATTCCACGGTGTTTCAGGCCGTAGAATATTGTCCACCAGGCCCCGTGGTGCCATGATTTAATGCCCTCCCATGCCGCCACGTCCTTCACATAAAAACGGGGCGGCGGATGCCATTAGAAGAGCATCCTCGCGTGCTAGTTCCTCCGCCCCCTTCCACCTCTCGATTCAGCGGAGTAGGAAATTCGAGTCGTCGAGGCCCCCTACTCGACCGGGCAGTGTGTGCGAAGGCACTTCGGCGCTTAGGATGCGCAGTCCGGTAAAAAACATAAAGTTCATCTATATCTACATAATACCCCGTTAGCAGCCGCAAGGGCGTGTGGCGTGGGGTGTTAGGTCACCAACTGTAAAAAGGAAATACACCACATGCAAAAGAAACAACACGCAAAAATACACCCACAGCAGCGCACACACTCATGCAAAAATCCCTTCATCCAATACTCATGCAAACGCATATACCGCAAAACAACTAAAAAACTGCACCACATGATGCAGCACGGAAGGCATCCTACAACACGGAAGCCAGGACAAACAAGCAAGAAATTTAAACATCACTACCACATGAAAATGTACCACGTAGCACTCCACCCCGAAAGAGTCTGTAAAAGGCAACGAATTCGACCCAACGTTGCTGGTAGCAGGAATTTCCCCCCGCGGAGAGGGACGAGGAAATGAAATGGAAACTTAAAAACAGATGAAATAAACACAAATGTGGTCATTCGGAAAGAATGGATTATAACAAAACGCATAAGGTTAGTGGAAGAGCATGCATAATACATACAACTAATGATTTTTTAGACGCTGAGGGTGGCTAGTGGAATTTTTGCTATCTATAACCCTGCAGTTGCTATCCCGTATCGTCCGGGGGGAAATGGAGTCCTTAAGTCTTCTAGCTCTGGCATCTATTTCCTGAATTTTATATGCATGATCCAAGCGACCAATTTATATATTAGTACCAATAATTTGCGAGACCTCGGTGCTGAGCCATGCGGATCAAATTTATTCAATCATTTCAATCTTGCATTGAGACGTCTTTCAGCCAATGATTCCCACCCTAAATCCATGAATATTTATATAAAAACTCATACATTATGGCACCCTCATTTCTTCTTCTTGGCCTTATGGTTAAGATCAAATTGAGGTCCGGCCCCCGGTGCACTTGCAAGTCCGCAATGGACCGGTAGCTTGAACACCGAGGCCGCACGGCCGCCTTAGGACCCCCGGGGGAACTCTCCGTCAATCCCGTACGTATCCGAGCAGGGCGGATGATTTGAAATACGCGCGGTTTCATTTTCGGCCGCGACGATGGTCAAGCGACAGTTATTCGAGCTTTACGCCCGATCGGTTTTGTTGACCTCCTCACTCTAGCAGGTATTTGTGAAAGATTATATCAGCCAAAAAACCATCATCTCAAATCGCCAAACAATTTAAATGTCTTCCCGAATCCACTCGTACTGGCCCAGACCAGCCATAGAAACCGAGAAGAGGTTGAGTGCCTTCAGCGGATAACTCGGCCGCCACCTGGACAGGTGCAGGTGGGAATCACGATATCAATGCAAACTTTGATATTTTGAAATGTTTCGTTCCGCGGTTTCTCAGACCGCGGGGAAGCAGAGCGGCCAGGTGCGGAGGGGGACCTGGAAGCGCACCATGGGCCGGACTACACTTTGATCTTAGCCATTAGGCTAAGAAGAAGAGTCGGGGGACCAAACTGTATGATTTCGCGCACGGCGCTCCTACGCGACGAAGCGCCTTGGCACGTGCCACCCGTGGGTAAAAGGGGAGGGGAGGAGTCGGGCTCGAATGCCAAGACGTTCCTCCTCTACTGATTGCGGGAGGAGGGGGGCGGAGGACCTAGCACGCGAGGATTCATTCTGGTGGGCGCGACGCGCTGAATTTAAAATTTATTTTGTTGAAATTTTTCGTTCCGCAGTCCCTTAGAAAACGGGAAAACCCTCCGTCGCACCCCTCCGTCTTCAGCATTTACATCTTTTAAACATTTTGTTAGTTCAAAACGAAAAATTTTCAATTAACATTCCACGGTGTTTCAGGCCGTAGAATATTGTCCACCAGGCCCCGTGGTGCCATGATTTAATGCCCTCCCATGCCGCCACGTCCTTCACATAAAAACGGGGCGGCGGGGGCCATTAGAAGAGCATCCTCGCGTGCTAGTTCCTCCGCCCCCTTCCACCTCTCGATTCTGCGGAGTAGGAAATTCGAGTCGTCGAGGCCCCCTACTCCACCGGGCAGTGTGTGCGAAGGCACTTCGGCGCTTAGGATGCGCAGTCCAGTAAAAAACATAAAGTTCATCTATATCTACATAATACCCCGTTAGCAGCCGCAAGGGCGTGTGGCGTGGGGTGTTAGGTCACCAACTGTAAAAAGGAAATACACCACATGCAAAAGAAACAACACGCAAAAATACACCCACAGCAGCGCACACACTCATGCAAAAATCCCTTCATCCAATACTCATGCAAACGCATATACCGCAAAACAACTAAAAAACTGCACCACATGATGCAGCACGGAAGGCATCCTACAACACGGAAGCCAGGACAAACAAGCAAGAAATTTAAACATCACTACCACATGAAAATGTACCACGTAGCACTCCACCCCGAAAGAGTGTGTAAAAGGCAACGAATTCGACCCAACGTTGCTGGTAGCAGGAATTTCCCCCTGCGGAGAGGGACGAGGAAATGAAATGGAAACTTAAAAACAGATGAAATAAACACAAATGTGATCATTCGGAAAGAATGGATTATAACAAAACGCATAAGGTTAGTGGAAGAGCATGCATAATACATACAACTAATGATTTTTTAGACGCTGAGGGTGGCTAGTGGAATTTTTGCTATCTATAACCCTGCCTTTGCTATCCCGTATCGTCCGGGGGGAAATTGAGTCCTTAAGTCTTCTAGCTCTGGCATCTATTTCCTGAATTTTATATGCATGATCCAAGCGACCAATTTATATATTAGTACGAATAATTTGCGAGACCCCGGTGCTGAGCCATGCGGATCAAATTTATTCAATCATTTCAATCTTGCATTGAGACGTCTTTCAGCCAATGATTCCCACCCTAAATCCATGAATATTTATATAAAAACTCATACATTATGGCACCCTCATTTCTTCTTCTTGGCCTTATGGTTAAGATCAAATTGAGGTCCGGCCCCCGGTGCCCTTGCAAGTCCGCAATGGACCGGTAGCTTGAAAACCGAGGCCGCACGGCCGCCTTAGGACCCCCGGGGGAACTCTCCGTCAATCCCGTACGTATCCGAGCAGGGCGGATGATTTGAAATACGCGCGGTTTCATTTTCGGCCGCGACGATGGTCAAGCGACAGTTATTCGAGCTTTACGCCCGATCGGTTTTGTTGACCTCCTCACTCTAGCAGGTATTTGTGAAAGATTATATCAGCCAAAAAACCATCATCTCAAATCGCCAAACAATTTAAATGTCTTCCCGAATCCACTCGTACTGGTCCAGACCAGCATTAGAAACCGAGAAGAGGTTGAGTGCCTTCAGCGGATAACTAGGCCGCCACCTGGACTATGCAGGTGGGAATCACGATATCAATGCAAACTTTGATATTTTGAAATGTTTCGTTCCGCGGTTTCTCAGACCGCGGGGAAGCAGAGCGGCCAGGTCCGGAGGGGGACCTGGAAGCGCACCATGGGCCGGACTACACTTTGATCTTAGCCATTAGGCTAAGAAGAAGAGTCGGGGGACCAAACTGTATGATTTCGCGCACGGCGCTCCTACGCGGCGAAGCGCCTTGGCACGTGCCACCCGTGGGTAAAAGGGGAGGGGAGGAGTCGGGCTCGAATGCCAAGACGTTCCTCCTCTACTGATTGCGGGAGGAGGGGGGCGGAGGACCTAGCACGCGAGGATTCATTCTGGTGGGCGCGACGCGCTGAATTTAAAATTTATTTTGTTGAAATTTTTCGTTCCGCAGTCCCTTAGAAAACGGGAAAACCCTCCGTCGCACCCCTCTGTCTTCAGCATTTACATCTTTTAAACATTTTGTTAGTTCAAAACGAAAAATTTTCAATTAACATTCCACGGTGTTTCAGGCCGTAGAATATTGTCCACCAGGCCCCGTGGTGCCATGATTTAATGCCCTCCCATGCCGCCACGTCCTTCACATAAAAACGGGGTGGCGGGGGCCATTAGAAGAGCATCCTCGCGTGCTAGTTCCTCCGCCCCCTTCCACCTCTCGATTCTGCGGAGTAGGAAATTCGAGTCGTCGAGGCCCCCTACTCCACCGGGCAGTGTGTGCGAAGGCACTTCGGCGCTTAGGATGCGCAGTCCGGTAAAAAACATAAAGTTCATCTATATCTACATAATACCCCGTTAGCAGCCGCAAGGGCGTGTGGCGTGGGGTGTTAGGTCACCAACTGTAAAAAGGAAATACACCACATGCAAAAGAAACAACACGCAAAAATACACCCACAGCAGCGCACACTCTCATGCAAAAATCCCTTCATCCAATACTCATGCAAACGCATATACCGCAAAACAACTAAAAAACTGCACCACATGATGCAGCACGGAAGGCATCCTACAGCACGGAAGCCAGCACAAACAAGCAAGAAATTTAAACATCACTACCACATGAAAATGTACCACGTAGCACTCCACCCCGAAAGAGTCTGTAAAAGGCAACGAATTCGACCCAACGTTGCTGGTAGCAGGAATTTCCCCCCGCGGAGAGGGACGAGGAAATGAAATGGAAACTTAAAAACAGATGAAATAAACACAAATGTGGTCATTCGGAAAGAATGGATTATAACAAAACGCATAAGGTTAGTGGAAGAGCATGCATAATACATACAACTAATGATTTTTTAGACGCTGAGGGTGGCTAGTGGAATTTTTGCTATCTATAACCCTGCAGTTGCTATCCCGTATCGTCCGGGGGGAAATGGAGTCCTTAAGTCTTCTAGCTCTGGCATCTATTTCCTGAATTTTATATGCATGATCCAAGCGACCAATTTATATATTAGTACGAATAATTTGCGAGACCCCGGTGCTGAGCCATGCGGATCAAATTTATTCAATCATTTCAATCTTGCATTGAGACGTCTTTCAGCCAATGATTCCCACCCTAAATCCATGAATATTTATATAAAAACTCATACATTATGGCACCCTCATTTCTTCTTCTTGGCCTTATGGTTAAGATCAAATTGAGGTCCGGCCCCCGGTGCACTTGCAAGTCCGCAATGGACCGGTAGCTTGAACACCGAGGCCGCACGGCCGCCTTAGGACCCCCGGGGGAACTCTCCGTCAATCCCGTACGTATCCGAGCAGGGCGGATGATTTGAAATACGCGCGGTTTCATTTTCGGCCGCGACAATGGTAAAGCGACAGTTATTCGAGCTTTACGCCCGATTGGTTTTGTTGACCTCCTCACTCTAGCAGGTATTTGTGAAAGATTATATCAGCCAAAAAACCATCATCTCAAATCGCCAAACATTTTAAATGTCTTCCCGAATCCACTCGTACTGGTCCAGACCAGCATTAGAAACCGAAAAGAGGTTGAGTGCCTTCAGCGGATAACTAGGCCGCCACCTGGACTATGCAGGTGGGAATCACGATATCAATGCAAACTTTGATATTTTGAAATGTTTCGTTCCGCGGTTTCTCAGACCGCGGGGAAGCAGAGCGGCCAGGTCCGGAGGGGGACCTGGAAGCGCACCATGGGCCTGACTACACTTTGATCTTAGCCATTAGGCTAAGAAGAAGAGTCGGGGGACCAAACTGTATGATTTCGCGCACGGCGCTCCTACGCGACGAAGCGCCTTGGCACGTGCCACCCGTGGGTAAAAGGGGAGGGGAGGAGTCGGGCTCGAATGCCAAGACGTTCCTCCTCTACTGATTGCGGGAGGAGGGGGGCGGAGGACCTAGCACGCGAGGATTCATTCTGGTGGGCGCGACGCGCTGAATTTAAAATTTATTTTGTTGAAATTTTTCGTTCCGCAGTCCCTTAGAAAACGGGAAAACCCTCCGTCGCACCCCTCTGTCTTCAGCATTTACATCTTTTAAACATTTTGTTAGTTCAAAACGAAAAATTTTCAATTAACATTCCACGGTGTTTCAGGCCGTAGAATATTGTCCACCAGGCCCCGTGGTGCCATGATTTAATGCCCTCCCATGCCGCCACGTCCTTCACATAAAAACGGGGCGGCGGGGGCCATTAGAAGAGCATCCTCGCGTGCTAGTTCCTCCGCCCCCTTCCACCTCTCGATTCTGCGGAGTAGGAAATTCGAGTCGTCGAGGCCCCCTACTCCACCGGGCAGTGTGTGCGAAGGCACTTCGGCGCTTAGGATGCGCAGTCCGGTAAAAAACATAAAGTTCATCTATATCTACATAATACCCCGTTAGCAGCCGCAAGGGCGTGTGGCGTGGGGTGTTAGGTCACCAACTGTAAAAAGGAAATACACCACATGCAAAAGAAACAACACGCAAAAATACACCCACAGCAGCGCACACACTCATGCAAAAATCCCTTCATCCAATACTCATGCAAACGCATATACCGCAAAAAAACTAAAAAACTGCACCACATGATGCAGCACGGAAGGCATCCTACAACACGGAAGCCAGGACAAACAAGCAAGAAATTTAAACATCACTAACACATGAAAATGTACCACGTAGCACTCCACCCCGAAAGAGTCTGTAAAAGGCAACGAATTCGACCCAACGTTGCTGGTAGCAGGAATTTCCCCCCGCGGAGAGGGACGAGGAAATGAAATGGAAACTTAAAAACAGATGAAATAAACACAAATGTGGTCATTCGGAAAGAATGGATTATAACAAAACGCATAAGGTTAGTGGAAGAGCATGCAGAATACATACAACTAATGATTTTTTAGACGCTGAGGGTGGCTAGTGGAATTTTTGCTATCTATAACCCTGCAGTTGCTATCCCGTATCGTCCGGGGGGAAATGGAGTCCTTAAGTCTTCTAGCTCTGGCATCTATTTCCTGAATTTTATATGCATGATCCAAGCGACCAATTTATATATTAGTACGAATAATTTGCGAGACCTCGGTGCTGAGCCATGCGGATCAAATTTATTCAATCATTTCAATCTTGCATTGAGACGTCTTTCAGCCAATGATTCCCACCCTAAATCCATGAATATTTATATAAAAACTCATACATTTATGCACCCTCATTTCTTCTTCTTGGCCTTATGGTTAAGATCAAATTGAGGTCCGGCCCCCGGTGCACTTGCAAGTCCGCAATGGACCGGTAGCTTGAACACCCAGGCCGCACGGCCGCCTTAGGACCCCCGGGGGAACTCTCCGTCAATCCCGTACGTATCCGATCAGGGCGGATGATTTGAAATACGCGCGGTTTCATTTTCGGCCGCGACGATGGTCAAGCGAGAGTTATTCGAGCTTTACGCCCGATCGGTTTTGTTGACCTCCTCACTCTAGCAGGTATTTGTGAAAGATTATATCAGCCAAAAAACCATCATCTCAAATCGCCAAACAATTTAAATGTCTTCCCGAATCCACTCGTACTGGTCCAGACCAGCATTAGAAACCGAGAAGAGGTTGAGTGCCTTCAGCGGATAACTCGGCCGCCACCTGGACTATGCAGGTGGGAATCACGATATCAATGCAAACTTTGATATTTTGAAATGTTTCGTTCCGCGGTTTCTCAGACCGCGGGGAAGCAGAGCGGCCAGGTGCGGAAGGGGAACTTGGAAGCGCACCATGGGCCGGACTACACTTTGATCTTAGCCATTAGGCTAAGAAGAAGAGTCGGGGGACCAAACTGTATGATTTCGCGCACGGCGCTCCTACGCGACGAAGCGCCTTGGCACGTGACACCCGTGGGTAAAAGGGGAGGGGAGGAGTCGGGCTCGAATGCCAAGACGTTCCTCCTCTACTGATTGCGGGAGGAGGGGGGCGGAGGACCTAGCACGCGAGGATTCATTCTGGTGGGCGCGACGCGCTGAATTTAAAATTTATTTTGTTGAAATTTTTCGTTCCGCAGTCCCTTAGAAAACGGGAAAACCCTCCGTCGCACCCCTCTGTCTTCAGCATTTACATCTTTTAAACATTTTGTTAGTTCAAAACGAAAAATTTTCAATTAACATTCCACGGTGTTTCAGGCCGTAGAATATTGTCCACCAGGCCCCGTGGTGCCATGATTTAATGCCCTCCCATGCCGCCACGTCCTTCACATAAAAACGGGGCGGCGGGGCCCATTAGAATCCTCGCGTGCTAGTTCCTCCGCCCCCTTCCACCTCTCGATTCTGCGGAGTAGGAAATTCGAGTCGTCGAGGCCCCCTACTCCACCGGGCAGTGTGTGCGAAGGCACTTCGGCGCTTAGGATGCGCAGTCCGGTAAAAAACATAAAGTTCATCTATATCTACATAATACCCCGTTAGCAGCCGCGAGGGCGTGTGGCGTGGGGTGTTAGGTCACCAACTGTAAAAAGGAAATACACCACATGCAAAAGAAACAACACGCAAAAATACACCCACAGCAGCGCACACACTCATGCAAAAATCCCTTCATCCAATACTCATGCAAACGCATATACCGCAAAACAACTAAAAAACTGCACCACATGATGCAGCACGGAAGGCATCCTACAACACGGAAGCCAGGACAAACAAGCAAGAAATTTAAACTTCACTACCACATGAAAATGTACCACGTAGCACTCCACCCCGAAAGAGTCTGTAAAAGGCAACGAATTCGACCCAACGTTGCTGGTAGCAGGAATTTCCCCCCGCGGAGAGGGACGAGGAAATGAAATGGAAACTTAAAAACAGATGAAATAAACACAAATGTGGTCATTCGGAAAGAATGGATTATAACAAAACGCATAAGGTTAGTGGAAGAGCATGCATAATACATACAACTAATGATTTTTTAGACGCTGAGGGTGGCTAGTGGAATTTTTGCTATCTATAACCCTGCAGTTGCTATCCCGTATCGTCCGGGGGGAAATGGAGTCCTTAAGTCTTCTAGCTCTGGCATCTATTTCCTGAATTTTATATGCATGATCCAAGCGACCAATTTATATATTAGTACCAATAATTTGCGAGACCTCGGTGCTGAGCCATGCGGATCAAATTTATTCAATCATTTCAATCTTGCATTGAGACGTCTTTCAGCCAATGATTCCCACCCTAAATCCATGAATATTTATATAAAAACTCATACATTATGGCACCCCTCATTTCTTCTTCTTGGCCTTATGGTTAAGATCAAATTGAGGTCCGGCCCCCGGTGCACTTGCAAGTCCGCAATGGACCGGTAGCTTGAACACCGAGGCCGCACGGCCGCCTTAGGACCCCCGGGGGAACTCTCCGTCAATCCCGTACGTATCCGAGCAGGGCGGATGATTTGAAATACGCGCGGTTTCATTTTCGGCCGCGACGATGGTCAAGCGACAGTTATTCGAGCTTTACGCCCGATCGGTTTTGTTGACCTCCTCACTCTAGCAGGTATTTGTGAAAGATTATATCAGCCAAAAAACCATCATCTCAAATCGCCAAACAATTTAAATTTCTTCCCGAATCCACTCGTACTGGCCCAGACCAGCCATAGAAACCGAGAAGAGGTTGAGTGCCTTCAGCGGATAACTCGGCCGCCACCTGGACAGGTGCAGGTGGGAATCACGATATCAATGCAAACTTTGATATTTTGAAATGTTTCGTTCCGCGGTTTCTCAGACCGCGGGGAAGCAGAGCGGCCAGGTGCGGAGGGGGACCTGGAAGCGCACCATGGGCCGGACTTACACTTTGATCTTAGCCATTAGGCTAAGAAGAAGAGTCGGGGGACCAAACTGTATGATTTCGCGCACGGCGCTCCTACGCGACGAAGCGCCTTGGCACGTGCCACCCGTGGGTAAAAGGGGAGGGGAGGAGTCGGGCTCGAATGCCAAGACGTTCCTCCTCTACTGATTGCGGGAGGAGGGGGGCGGAGGACCTAGCACGCGAGGATTCATTCTGGTGGGCGCGACGCGCTGAATTTAAAATTTATTTTGTTGAAATTTTTCGTTCCGCAGTCCCTTAGAAAACGGGAAAACCCTCCGTCGCACCCCTCCGTCTTCAGCATTTACATCTTTTAAACATTTTGTTAGTTCAAAACGAAAAATTTTCAATTAACATTCCACGGTGTTTCAGCCGTAGAATATTGTCCACCAGGCCCCGTGGTGCCATGATTTAATGCCCTCCCATGCCGCCACGTCCTTCACATAAAAACGGGGCGGCGGGGGCCATTAGAAGAGCATCCTCGCGTGCTAGTTCCTCCGCCCCCTTCCACCTCTCGATTCTGCGGAGTAGGAAATTCGAGTCGTCGAGGCCCCCTAC
>NW_027287045.1:0-141787 GCF_022747635.1 Hetaerina americana | reverse complement strand
ATTCATTGAATGAATATTTGGTCGCCTTTCTTCCTTTCAAAGCACTCGCTATTATAAAAGTTTCGTTAATATACGTATTTTTTAAACATAATAATTTTCCTCCGCAGTCCCGGGATGAGTAATTTCGCGAATCAATTTTCGTGTAAGTTTTTCTTCCAAATGCTTTTTTAAAGGCTCTTCATTCATCAAATGAAAATTTGTTCCTTTCTTTACCTTTCGAAACGCACGTTTTTGAGAAAATGGTATCATTTATACGTATTTCTTGCAAGCATAATATTTTCCAGCCGCAGTCCCGGGATGAGAAATTTCTTGATTCAAGCGACTCGTTTCGTTGTTCCCCCGAAGGTTTTTTTGAAAGCCTATTAGTTTTAACTGTAAATTTGTGTGACTCTTTTCATTTCCCAACGGCAGTTATTGGAAAAATTTTCGTATTCATACGTTTTTCTTGCAAACCAAATTTTTCATCCGCACACCGGGATGAGAAATTTTGTGATTAAATTGTGGCGTTTAGTTTTTACCTCAGCTGTTTTTTAAAGTTTAAAATTCATTGAATGAATATTTTGTTGCCTCTCTTCCTTTAAAGGCAGTCGCTGTTATAAAATTTTCGTTAATATACTTATTTTTTAAACAAAATAATTTTCCTCCGCAGTCCCGGGATTAAAAATTTCATGAATCAATTCTTGTCTAAATTTTTCTTCCAAGTGCTTTTTTAAAAGCTTTTCATTCATCAAATGAAAATTTGTTCTTTCTTTACCATTCAAAACGGTCGTTTTTGAGATAATGGTATCATTTATACGTATTTTTTGCAAGCATTAAGTTTTCCAGCCGCAGTTCCGGGATGAGAAATTTCGTGATTCAAGCGACTCGTTTAGTTGTTCCCCCGAGGGTTTTTTAAAAGACATTTAGTTTTAATTGTAAATTTGTGTGACTCTTTTCATTTCCAAACAGCAGTTATTGGGAAAATTTTCGTATTCATACGTTTTTCTTGCAAACAAAATTTTTCATCCGCAGTACCGGGATGAGAAATTTTGTGATTCAATTGTGGCGTTTAGTTTTTACCTCAGCGGTTTTTTAAAGCTTAAAATTCATTGAATGAATATTTTGTCGCCTCTCTTCCTTTTAAGGCAGTCGCTGTTATAAAAGTTTCGTTAATATACTTATTTTTTAAACATAATAATTTTCCTCCGCAGTCCCGGGATGAAAAATTTCGCGAATCAATTCTTGTCTAAATTTTTCTTCCAAGTGCTTTTTTAAAAGCTTTTCATTCATCAAATGAAAATTTGTTCTTTCTTTACCATTCAAAACGGTCGTTTTTGAGAAAATGGTATCAATAAACGTATTTTTTGAAAGCATAAAGTTTTCCAGCCGAAGTCCCGGGATGAGAAATTTCGTGATTCAAGCGACTCGTTTAGTTGTTCCCCCGAGGGTTTTTTTGGAAGCCTGTTAGTTTTAATTGTAAATTTGTTTGACTCTTTTCATTTCGAAACGGCAGTTATTCAGAAAATTTTCGTATTCAAACTTATTTCTTGCAAACAAAATTTTTCATCCGCAGTACCGGGATGAGAAATTTTGTGATTCATTTCTGGCGTTTAGTTTTGCCTCAGCGGTTTTTTAAAGCTTAAAATTCATTGAATGAATATTTTGTGGCCTCTCTTCCTTTAAAGGCAGTCGCTTTTATAAAAGTTTCGTTAATATACTTATTTTTTAAACATAATAATTTTCCTCCGCAGTCCCGGGATGAAAAATTTCGCGAATCAATTCTTGTCTAAATTTTTCTTCGAAGTGCTTTTTTAAAAGCTTGTCATTCATCAAATGAAAATTTGTTCTTTCTTTACCATTCAAAACGGTCGTTTTTGAGAAAATGGTATCATTTATAGGTATTTCTTGCAAGCATAACGTTTTCCAGCCGCAGTCCCGGGATGAGAAATTTCGTGATTCAAGCGACTCGTTTAGTTGTTCCCCCGAGGGTTTTTTTGGAAGCCTGTTAGTTTTAATTGTAAATTTGTGTTACTCTTTTCATTTCCAAACGGCAGTTATTGGGAAAACTTTCGTATTCAAAAGTATTTCTATCAAACATATAATTTTTCATCCGCAGAGGTTTTTTAAAGCTTAAAATTCATTGAATGAATATTTTGTGGCCTCTCTTCCTTTAAAGGCAGTCGCTGTTATAAAAGTTTCGTTAATATACTTATTTTTTAAACATAATAATTTTCCTCCGCAGTCCCGAGATAAAAAATTTCGCGAATCAATTCTTGTCTTAATTTTTCTTCCAAGTGCTTTTTTAAAAGCTTTTCATTCATCAAATGAAAATTTGTTCTTTCTTTACCATTCAAAACGGTCGTTTTTGAGAAAATGGTATCATTAAACGTATTTTTTGAAAGCATAAAGTTTTCCAGCCGCAGTCCCGGGATGAGAAATTTCGTGATTCAAGCGACTCGTTTTGTTGTTCCCCCGAGGGTTTTTTAAAAAGACTGTTAGTTTTAATTGTAATTTTGTGTTACTCTTTTCATTTCCAAACGGCAGTTATTGGGAAAACTTTCGTATTCAAAAGTATTTCTATCAAACATAAAATTTTTCATCCGCAGTACCGGGATGAGAAATTTTGTTATTGAATTGTGGCGTTTAGTTTTAACCTCAGCGGTTTTTTTGAAGCTTAAAATTCATTGAATGAATATTTGGTCGCCTTTCTTCCTTTCAAAGCACTCGCTATTATAAAAGTTTCGTTAATATACGTATTTTTTAAACATAATAATTTTCCTCCGCAGTCCCGGGATGAGTAATTTCGCGAATCAATTTTCGTGTAAGTTTTTCTTCCAAGTGCTTTTTTAAAGGCTTTTCATTCATCAAATGAAAATTTGTTCTTTCTATATCATTCAAAACGGTCGTTTTTGAGAAAATGGTATCATTAAACGTATTTTTTGAAAGCATAAAGTTTTCCAGCCGCAGTCCCGGGATGAGAAATTTCGTGATTCAAGCGACTCGTTTTGTTGTTCCCCCGAGGGTTTTTTATAAAGTCTGTTAGTTTTAATTGTAAATTTTTGTTACTCTTTTCATTTCCAAACGGCAGTTATTTTGAAAACTTTCGTATTTAAAGGTATTTCTTGCAAAAATAAAATTTTTCATCCGCAGTACCGGGATGAGAAATTTTGTGATTGAATTGTGGCGTTTAGTTTTTACCTCAGCGGTTTTTAAATCTTAAAATTCATTGAATGAATATTTGGTTGCCTCCCTTCCTTTCAAAGCAGTCGCTGTTATAAAAGTGTCGTTTATATACGTACTTTTTAAACATAATAATTTTCCTCCGCAGTCCCGGGATGAGAAATTTCGTAAATCAATTTTCGTGTTAGTTTTTCTTCCAAGTATTTTTCTAAAAGCTTTTCATTCATCAAATGAAAATTTGTTCTTTCTTTACCATTCAAAACGGTCGTTTTTGAGAAAATGGTATCATTTATACGTATTTCTTGCAAGCATAACGTTCTCCAGCCGCAGTCCCGGGATGAGAAATTTCGTGATTCATACGACTCGTTTTGTTGTTCCCCCGAAGGTTTTTTTGAAAGCCTATTAGTTTTAACTGTAAATTTGTGTGACTCTTTTCATTTCCCAACGGCAGTTATTGGGAAAATTTTCGTATTCATACGTTTTTCTTGCAAACAAAATTTTTCATCCGCAGTACCAGGATGAGAAATTTTGTGATTCAATTGTGGCGTTTAGTTTTTACCTCAGCGGTTTTTTAAAGCTTAAAATTTATTGAATGAATATTTTGTCGCCTCTCTTCCTTTAAAGGCAGTCGCTGTTATAAAAGTTTCGTTAATATACTTATTTTTTAAACATAATAATTTTCCTCCGCAGTCCCGGGATAAAAAATTTCGCGAATCAATTCTTGTCTAAATTTTTCTTCCAAGTGCTTTTTTAAAAGCTTTTCATTCATCAAATGAAAATTTGTTCTTTCTTTACCATTCAAAACGGTCGTTTTTGAGAAAATGGTATCATTAAACGTATTTTTTGAAAGCATAAAGTTTTCCAGCCGCAGTCCCGGGATGAGAAATTTCGTGATTCAAGCGACTCGTTTTGTTGTTCCCCCGAGGGTTTTTTAAAAAGACTGTTAGTTTTAATTGTAATTTTGTGTTACTCTTTTCATTTCCAAACGGCAGTTATTGGGAAAACTTTCGTATTCAAAAGTATTTCTATCAAACATAAAATTTTTCATCCGCAGTACCGGGATGAGAAATTTTGTTATTGAATTGTGGCGTTTAGTTTTAACCTCAGCGGTTTTTTTGAAGCTTAAAATTCATTGAATGAATATTTGGTCGCCTTTCTTCCTTTCAAAGCACTCGCTATTATAAAAGTTTCGTTAATATACGTATTTTTTAAACATAATAATTTTCCTCCGCAGTCCCGGGATGAGTAATTTCGCGAATCAATTTTCGTGTAAGTTTTTCTTCCAAATGCTTTTTTAAAGGCTCTTCATTCATCAAATGAAAATTTGTTCCTTTCTTTACCTTTCGAAACGCACGTTTTTGAGAAAATGGTATCATTTATACGTATTTCTTGCAAGCATAATATTTTCCAGCCGCAGTCCCGGGATGAGAAATTTCTTGATTCAAGCGACTCGTTTCGTTGTTCCCCCGAAGGTTTTTTTGAAAGCCTATTAGTTTTAACTGTAAATTTGTGTGACTCTTTTCATTTCCCAACGGCAGTTATTGGAAAAATTTTCGTATTCATACGTTTTTCTTGCAAACCAAATTTTTCATCCGCACACCGGGATGAGAAATTTTGTGATTAAATTGTGGCGTTTAGTTTTTACCTCAGCTGTTTTTTAAAGTTTAAAATTCATTGAATGAATATTTTGTTGCCTCTCTTCCTTTAAAGGCAGTCGCTGTTATAAAATTTTCGTTAATATACTTATTTTTTAAACAAAATAATTTTCCTCCGCAGTCCCGGGATTAAAAATTTCATGAATCAATTCTTGTCTAAATTTTTCTTCCAAGTGCTTTTTTAAAAGCTTTTCATTCATCAAATGAAAATTTGTTCTTTCTTTACCATTCAAAACGGTCGTTTTTGAGATAATGGTATCATTTATACGTATTTTTTGCAAGCATTAAGTTTTCCAGCCGCAGTTCCGGGATGAGAAATTTCGTGATTCAAGCGACTCGTTTAGTTGTTCCCCCGAGGGTTTTTTAAAAAGACATTTAGTTTTAATTGTAAATTTGTGTGACTCTTTTCATTTCCAAACAGCAGTTATTGGGAAAATTTTCGTATTCATACGTTTTTCTTGCAAACAAAATTTTTCATCCGCAGTACCGGGATGAGAAATTTTGTGATTCAATTGTGGCGTTTAGTTTTTACCTCAGCGGTTTTTTAAAGCTTAAAATTCATTGAATGAATATTTTGTCGCCTCTCTTCCTTTTAAGGCAGTCGCTGTTATAAAAGTTTCGTTAATATACTTATTTTTTAAACATAATAATTTTCCTCCGCAGTCCCGGGATGAAAAATTTCGCGAATCAATTCTTGTCTAAATTTTTCTTCCAAGTGCTTTTTTAAAAGCTTTTCATTCATCAAATGAAAATTTGTTCTTTCTTTACCATTCAAAACGGTCGTTTTTGAGAAAATGGTATCAATAAACGTATTTTTTGAAAGCATAAAGTTTTCCAGCCGAAGTCCCGGGATGAGAAATTTCGTGATTCAAGCGACTCGTTTAGTTGTTCCCCCGAGGGTTTTTTTGGAAGCCTGTTAGTTTTAATTGTAAATTTGTTTGACTCTTTTCATTTCGAAACGGCAGTTATTCAGAAAATTTTCGTATTCAAACTTATTTCTTGCAAACAAAATTTTTCATCCGCAGTACCGGGATGAGAAATTTTGTGATTCATTTCTGGCGTTTAGTTTTGCCTCAGCGGTTTTTTAAAGCTTAAAATTCATTGAATGAATATTTTGTGGCCTCTCTTCCTTTAAAGGCAGTCGCTTTTATAAAAGTTTCGTTAATATACTTATTTTTTAAACATAATAATTTTCCTCCGCAGTCCCGGGATGAAAAATTTCGCGAATCAATTCTTGTCTAAATTTTTCTTCGAAGTGCTTTTTTAAAAGCTTGTCATTCATCAAATGAAAATTTGTTCTTTCTTTACCATTCAAAACGGTCGTTTTTGAGAAAATGGTATCATTTATAGGTATTTCTTGCAAGCATAACGTTTTCCAGCCGCAGTCCCGGGATGAGAAATTTCGTGATTCAAGCGACTCGTTTCGTTGTTCCCCCGAGGGTTTTTTTGAAAGCCTATTAGTTTTAACTGTAAATTTGTGTGACTCTTTTCACTTCCAAACGGCAGTTATTGAGAAAATTTTCGTATTCATACGTATTTCTTGCAAACAAAATTTTCATCCGCAGTACCGGGATGAGAAATTTTTTGATTCAATTGTGGCGTTTAGTTTTTACCTCAG
This sequence comes from Hetaerina americana, assembly GCF_022747635.1. Taxonomy (NCBI): domain Eukaryota; kingdom Metazoa; phylum Arthropoda; class Insecta; order Odonata; family Calopterygidae; genus Hetaerina; species Hetaerina americana. Next base: position 135,355 of record NW_027287045.1, on the reverse strand, counting down.
CGGTTTTTTAAAGCTTAAAATTCATTGAATGAATATTTGGTCGCCTCTCTTCCTTTAAGGGCAGTCGCTGATATGAAAGTTTCGTTTATATACTTATTTTTTAAACATAATAATTTTCCTCCGCAGTCTCGGGATGAAAAATATCGCGAATCAATTTTCGTGTTTTTCTTCCAAGTGCTTTTTTAAAAGCTTTTCATTCATCAAATGAAAATTTGGTCTTCCTTTACCATTCAAAACGCACGTTTTTGAGAAAATGGTATCATTTATACGTATTTTTTGAAAGCATAAAGTTTTCCAGCCGCATTCCCGGGATGAGAAATTTCGTGATTCAAGCGTCTCGTTTAGTTGTTCCCCCGACGGTTTTTTTGGAAGCCTGTTAGTTTTAATTGTAAATTTGTGTTACTCTTTTCATTTCCAAACGGCAGTTATTGGGAAAACTTTCGTATTCAAAAGTATTTCTATCAAACATAAAATTTTTCATCCGCAGTACCGGGATGAGAAATTTTGTGATTGAATTGTGGCGTTTAGTTTTAACCTCAGCGGTTTTTTGAAGCTTAAAATTCATTGAATGAATATTTGGTCGCCTTTCTTCCTTTCAAAGCACTCGCTATTATAAAAGTTTCGTTAATATACGTATTTTTTAAACATAATAATTTTCCCCCGCAGCTTCGGGATGAGTAATTTCGCGAATCAATTTTCGTGTAAGTTTTTCTTCCAAGTGCTTTTTTTAAGGCTCTTCATTCGTCAAATGAAAATTTGTTCCTTTCTTTACCTTTCAAAAAGGTCGTTTTTGAGAAAATGGTATCATTTATACGTATTTCTTGCAAGCATAACGTTTTCCAGCCGCAGTCCCGGGATGAGAAATTTCGTGATTCAAGCGACTCGTTTAGTTGTTCCCCCGAGGGTTTTTTTCGAAGCCTGTTAGTTTTAATTGTAAATTTGTTTAAATCTTTTCATTTCCAAACGGCAGTTATTCAGAAAATTTCGTATTCAAACTTATTTCTTGCAAACAAAATTTTTCATCCGCAGTACCGGGATGAGAAATTTTGTGATTCAATTCTGGCGTTTAGTTTTTACCTCAGCGGTTTTTTAAAGCTTAAAATTCATTTAATGAATATTTTGTGGCCTCTCTTCCTTTAAAGGCAGTCGCTGTTATAAAAGTTTCGTTAATATACTTATTTTTTAAACATAATAATTTTCCTCCGCAGTCCCGGGATGAAAAATTTCGTGAATCAATTCTTGTCTAAATTTTTCTTCGAAGTGCTTTTTTAAAAATTTTTCATTCATCAAATGAAAATTTGTTCTTTCTATACCATTCAAAACGGTCGTTTTTGAGAAAATTGTATCATTTATACGTATTTTTTGCAAGCATAAAGTTTTTCATCCGCAGTACCGGGATGAGAAATTTTGTGATTCAATTGTGGCGTTTAGTTTTTACCTCAGCGGTTTTTTAAAGCTTAAAATTCATTGAATGGATATTTGGTCGCCTCTCTTCCATTAAGGGCAGTCGCTGATATGAAAGTTTCTTTTATATACTTATTTTTTAAACATAATAATTTTCCTCCGCAGTCTCGGGATGAAAAATATCGCGAATCAATTTTCGTGTTTTTCTTCCAAGTGCTTTTTTAAAAGCTTTTCATTCATCAAATGAAAATTTGGTCTTTCTTTACCATTCAAAACGCACGTTTTTGAGAAAATGGTATCATTTATAGGTATTTCTTGCAAGCATAACGTTTTCCAGCCGCAGTCCCGGGATGAGAAATTTCGTGATTCAAGCGACTCGTTTCGTTGTTCCCCCGAGGGTTTTTTTGAAAGCATATTAGTTTTAACTGTAAATTTGTGTGACTCTTTTCACTTCCAAACGGCAGTTATTGAGAAAATTTTCGTATTCATACGTATTTCTTGCAAACAAAATTTTCATCCGCAGTACCGGGATGAGAAATTTTGTGATTCAATTGTGGCGTTTAGTTTTTACCTCAGCGGTTTTTTAAAGCTTAAAATTCATTGAATGAATATTTGGTCGCCTCTCTTCCTTTAAGGGCAGTCGCTGATATGAAAGTTTCGTTTATATACTTATTTTTTAAACATAATAATTTTCCTCCGCAGTCTCGGGATGAAAAATATCGCGAATCAATTTTCGTGTTTTTCTTCCAAGTGCTTTTTTAAAAGCTTTTCATTCATCAAATGAAAATTTGGTCTTCCTTTACCATTCAAAACGCACGTTTTTGAGAAAATGGTATCATTTATACGTATTTTTTGAAAGCATAAAGTTTTCCAGCCGCATTCCCGGGATGAGAAATTTCGTGATTCAAGCGTCTCGTTTAGTTGTTCCCCCGACGGTTTTTTTGGAAGCCTGTTAGTTTTAATTGTAAATTTGTGTTACTCTTTTCATTTCCAAACGGCAGTTATTGGGAAAACTTTCGTATTCAAAAGTATTTCTATCAAACATAAAATTTTTCATCCGCAGTACCGGGATGAGAAATTTTGTGATTGAATTGTGGCGTTTAGTTTTAACCTCAGCGGTTTTTTTGAAGCTTAAAATTCATTGAATGAATATTTGGTCGCCTTTCTTCCTTTCAAAGCACTCGCTATTATAAAAGTTTCGTTAATATACGTATTTTTTAAACATAATAATTATCCTCCGCAGTCCCGGGATGAGTAATTTCGCGAATCAATTTTCGTGTAAGTTTTTCTTCCAAGTGCTTTTTTAAAGGCTCTTCATTCATCAAATGAAAATTTGTTCCTTTCTTTACCTTTCAAAAAGGTCATTTTTGAGAAAATGGTATCATTTATACGTATTTCTTGCAAGCATAACGTTTTCCAGCCGCAGTCCCGGGATGAGAAATTTCGTGATTCAAGCGACTCGTTTAGTTGTTCCCCCGAGGGTTTTTTTCGAAGCCTGTTAGTTTTAATTGTAAATTTGTTTAAATCTTTTCAATTCCAAACGGCAGTTATTCAGAAAATTTCGTATTCAAACTTATTTCTTGCAAACAAAATTTTTCATCCGCAGTACCGGGATGAGAAATTTTGTGATTCAATTCTGGCGTTTAGTTTTTACCTCAGCGGTTTTTTAAAGCTTAAAATTCATTTAATGAATATTTTGTGGCCTCTCTTCCTTTAAAGGCAGTCGCTGTTATAAAAGTTTCGTTAATATACTTATTTTTTAAACATAATAATTTTCCTCCTTAGTCCCGGGATGAAAAATTTCGTGAATCAATTCTTGTCTAAATTTTTCTTCGAAGTGCTTTTTTAAAAATTTTTCATTCATCAAATGAAAATTTGTTCTTTCTATACCATTCAAAACGGTCGTTTTTGAGAAAATTGTATCATTTATACGTATTTTTTGCAAGCATAAAGTTTTTCATCCGCAGTACCGGGATGAGAAATTTTGTGATTCAATTGTGGCGTTTAGTTTTTACCTCAGCGGTTTTTTAAAGCTTAAAATTCATTGAATGGATATTTGGTCGCCTCTCTTCCTTTAAGGGCAGTCGCTGATATGAAAGTTTCTTTTATATACTTATTTTTTAAACATAATAATTTTCCTCCGCAGTCTCGGGATGAAAAATATCGCGAATCAATTTTCGTGTTTTTCTTCCAAGTGCTTTTTTAAAAGCTTTTCATTCATCAAATGAAAATTTGGTCTTTCTTTACCATTCAAAACGCACGTTTTTGAGAAAATGGTATCATTTATAGGTATTTCTTGCAAGCATAACGTTTTCCAGCCGCAGTCCCGGGATGAGAAATTTCGTGATTCAAGCGACTCGTTTCGTTGTTCCCCCGAGGGTTTTTTTGAAAGCCTATTAGTTTTTACTGTAAATTTGTGTGACTCTTTTCACTTCCAAACGGCAGTTATTGAGAAAACTTTCGTATTCAAAAGTATTTCTATCAAACATAAAATTTTTCATCCGCAGTACCGGGATGAGAAATTTTGTGATTGAATTGTGGCGTTTAGTTTTAACCTCAGCGGTTTTTTGAAGCTTAAAATTCATTGAATGAATATTTGGTCGCCTTTCTTCCTTTCAAAGCACTCGCTATTATAAAAGTTTCGTTAATATACGTATTTTTTAAACATAATAATTTTCCCCCGCAGTCCCGGGATGAGTAATTTCGCGAATCAATTTTCGTGTAAGTTTTTCTTCCAAGTGCTTTTTTTAAGGCTCTTCATTCGTCAAATGAAAATTTGTTCCTTTCTTTACCTTTCAAAAAGGTCGTTTTTGAGAAAATGGTATCATTTATACGTATTTCTTGCAAGCATAACGTTTTCCAGCCGCAGTCCCGGGATGAGAAATTTCGTGATTCAAGCGACTCGTTTAGTTGTTCCCCCGAGGGTTTTTTTCGAAGCCTGTTAGTTTTAATTGTAAATTTGTTTAAATCTTTTCATTTCCAAACGGCAGTTATTCAGAAAATTTCGTATTCAAACTTATTTCTTGCAAACAAAATTTTTCATCCGCAGTACCGGGATGAGAAATTTTGTGATTCAATTCTGGCGTTTAGTTTTTACCTCAGCGGTTTTTTAAAGCTTAAAATTCATTTAATGAATATTTTGTGGCCTCTCTTCCTTTAAAGGCAGTCGCTGTTATAAAAGTTTCGTTAATATACTTATTTTTTAAACATAATAATTTTCCTCCGCAGTCCCGGGATGAAAAATTTCGTGAATCAATTCTTGTCTAAATTTTTCTTCGAAGTGCTTTTTTAAAAATTTTTCATTCATCAAATGAAAATTTGTTCTTTCTATACCATTCAAAACGGTCGTTTTTGAGAAAATTGTATCATTTATACGTATTTTTTGCAAGCATAAAGTTTTTCATCCGCAGTACCGGGATGAGAAATTTTGTGATTCAATTGTGGCGTTTAGTTTTTACCTCAGCGGTTTTTTAAAGCTTAAAATTCATTGAATGGATATTTGGTCGCCTCTCTTCCATTAAGGGCAGTCGCTGATATGAAAGTTTCTTTTATATACTTATTTTTTAAACATAATAATTTTCCTCCGCAGTCTCGGGATGAAAAATATCGCGAATCAATTTTCGTGTTTTTCTTCCAAGTGCTTTTTTAAAAGCTTTTCATTCATCAAATGAAAATTTGGTCTTTCTTTACCATTCAAAACGCACGTTTTTGAGAAAATGGTATCATTTATAGGTATTTCTTGCAAGCATAACGTTTTCCAGCCGCAGTCCCGGGATGAGAAATTTCGTGATTCAAGCGACTCGTTTCGTTGTTCCCCCGAGGGTTTTTTTGAAAGCATATTAGTTTTAACTGTAAATTTGTGTGACTCTTTTCACTTCCAAACGGCAGTTATTGAGAAAATTTTCGTATTCATACGTATTTCTTGCAAACAAAATTTTCATCCGCAGTACCGGGATGAGAAATTTTGTGATTCAATTGTGGCGTTTAGTTTTTACCTCAGCGGTTTTTTAAAGCTTAAAATTCATTGAATGAATATTTGGTCGCCTCTCTTCCTTTAAGGGCAGTCGCTGATATGAAAGTTTCGTTTATATACTTATTTTTTAAACATAATAATTTTCCTCCGCAGTCTCGGGATGAAAAATATCGCGAATCAATTTTCGTGTTTTTCTTCCAAGTGCTTTTTTAAAAGCTTTTCATTCATCAAATGAAAATTTGGTCTTCCTTTACCATTCAAAACGCACGTTTTTGAGAAAATGGTATCATTTATACGTATTTTTTGAAAGCATAAAGTTTTCCAGCCGCATTCCCGGGATGAGAAATTTCGTGATTCAAGCGTCTCGTTTAGTTGTTCCCCCGACGGTTTTTTTGGAAGCCTGTTAGTTTTAATTGTAAATTTGTGTTACTCTTTTCATTTCCAAACGGCAGTTATTGGGAAAACTTTCGTATTCAAAAGTATTTCTATCAAACATAAAATTTTTCATCCGCAGTACCGGGATGAGAAATTTTGTGATTGAATTGTGGCGTTTAGTTTTAACCTCAGCGGTTTTTTTGAAGCTTAAAATTCATTGAATGAATATTTGGTCGCCTTTCTTCCTTTCAAAGCACTCGCTATTATAAAAGTTTCGTTAATATACGTATTTTTTAAACATAATAATTATCCTCCGCAGTCCCGGGATGAGTAATTTCGCGAATCAATTTTCGTGTAAGTTTTTCTTCCAAGTGCTTTTTTAAAGGCTCTTCATTCATCAAATGAAAATTTGTTCCTTTCTTTACCTTTCAAAAAGGTCGTTTTTGAGAAAATGGTATCATTTATACGTATTTCTTGCAAGCATAACGTTTTCCAGCCGCAGTCCCGGGATGAGAAATTTCGTGATTCAAGCGACTCGTTTAGTTGTTCCCCCGAGGGTTTTTTTCGAAGCCTGTTAGTTTTAATTGTAAATTTGTTTAAATCTTTTCAATTCCAAACGGCAGTTATTCAGAAAATTTCGTATTCAAACTTATTTCTTGCAAACAAAATTTTTCATCCGCAGTACCGGGATGAGAAATTTTGTGATTCAATTCTGGCGTTTAGTTTTTACCTCAGCGGTTTTTTAAAGCTTAAAATTCATTTAATGAATATTTTGTGGCCTCTCTTCCTTTAAAGGCAGTCGCTGTTATAAAAGTTTCGTTAATATACTTATTTTTTAAACATAATAATTTTCCTCCTTAGTCCCGGGATGAAAAATTTCGTGAATCAATTCTTGTCTAAATTTTTCTTCGAAGTGCTTTTTTAAAAATTTTTCATTCATCAAATGAAAATTTGTTCTTTCTATACCATTCAAAACGGTCGTTTTTGAGAAAATTGTATCATTTATACGTATTTTTTGCAAGCATAAAGTTTTTCATCCGCAGTACCGGGATGAGAAATTTTGTGATTCAATTGTGGCGTTTAGTTTTTACCTCAGCGGTTTTTTAAAGCTTAAAATTCATTGAATGGATATTTGGTCGCCTCTCTTCCTTTAAGGGCAGTCGCTGATATGAAAGTTTCTTTTATATACTTATTTTTTAAACATAATAATTTTCCTCCGCAGTCTCGGGATGAAAAATATCGCGAATCAATTTTCGTGTTTTTCTTCCAAGTGCTTTTTTAAAAGCTTTTCATTCATCAAATGAAAATTTGGTCTTTCTTTACCATTCAAAACGCACGTTTTTGAGAAAATGGTATCATTTATAGGTATTTCTTGCAAGCATAACGTTTTCCAGCCGCAGTCCCGGGATGAGAAATTTCGTGATTCAAGCGACTCGTTTCGTTGTTCCCCCGAGGGTTTTTTTGAAAGCCTATTAGTTTTTACTGTAAATTTGTGTGACTCTTTTCACTTCCAAACGGCAGTTATTGAGAAAATTTTCGTATTCATACGTATTTCTTGCAAACAAAATTTTCATCCGCAGTACCGGGATGAGAAATTTTGTGATTCAATTGTGGCGTTTAGTTTTTACCTCAGCGGTTTTTTAAAGTTTAAAATTCATTGAATGAATATTTTGTCGCCTCTCTTCCTTTAAAGGCAGTCGCTGTTATAAAAATTTCGTTAATATACTTATTTTTTAAACATAATAATTTTCCTCCGCAGTCCCGGGATTAAAAATTTCGCGAATCAATTCTTGTCTAAATTTTTCTTCCAAGTGCTTTTTTAAAAGCTTTTCATTCATCAAATGAAAATTTGTTCTTTCTTTACCATTCAAAACGGTCGTTTTTGAGAAAATGGTATCATTTATACGTATTTTTTGCAAGCATTAAGTTTTCCAGCCGCAGTCCCGGGATGAGAAATTTCGTGATTCAAGCGACTCGTTTAGTTGTTCCCCCGAGGGTTTTTTAAAAAGACTGTTAGTTTTAATTGTAAATTTGTGTGACTCTTTTCATTTCCAAACGGCAGTTATTGGGAAAATTGCCGTATTCATACGTTTTTCTTGAAAACAAAATTTTTCGTCCGCAGTACCGGGATGAGAAATTTTGTGATTCAATTGTGGCGTTTAGTTTTTACCTCAACGATTTTTTAAAGCTTAAAATTCATTGAATGAATATTTTGTCGCCTCTCTTCCTTTAAAGGCAGTCGCTGTTATAAAAGTTTCGTTAATATACTTATTTTTTAAACATAATAATTTTCCTCCGCAGTCCCGGGATGAAAAATTTCGCGAATCAATTCTTGTCTAAATTTTTCTTCCAAGTGCTTTTTTATAAGCTTTTTATTCATCAAATGAAAATTTGTTCTTTCTTTACCATTCAAAACGGTCGTTTTTGAGAAAATGGTATCATTAAACGTATTTTTTGAAAGCATAAAGTTTTCCAGCCGAAGTCCCGGGATGAGAAATTTCGTGATTCAAGCGACTCGTTTTGTTGTTCCCCCGAGGGTTTTTTAAAAAGACTGTTAGTTTTAATTGTAAATTTGTGTTACTCTTTTCATTTCTAAACGGCAGTTATTGGGAAAACTTTCGTATTCAAAAGTATTTCTATCAAACATAAAATTTTTCATCCGCAGTACCGGGATGAGAAATTTTGTGATTGAATTGTGGCGTTTAGTTTTAACCTCAGCGGTTTTTTTGAAGCTTAAAATTCATTGAATGAATATTTGGTCGCCTTTCTTCCTTTCAAAGCACTCGCTATTATAAAAGTTTCGTTAATATACGTATTTTTTAAACATAATAATTTTCCCCCGCAGTCCCGGGATGAGTAATTTCGCGAATCAATTTTCGTGTAAGTTTTTCTTCCAAGTGCTTTTTTTAAGGCTCTTCATTCGTCAAATGAAAATTTGTTCCTTTCTTTACCTTTCAAAACGGTCGTTTTTGAGAAAATGGTATCATTTATACGTATTTCTTGCAAGCAAAACGTTTTCCAGCCGCAGTCCCGGGATGAGAAATTTCGTGATTCAAGCGACTCGTTTAGTTGTTCCCCCGAGGGTTTTTTTGGAAGCCTGTTAGGTTTAATTGGAAATTTGTTTGACTCTTTTCATTTCCAAACGGCAGTTATTCAGAAAATTTTCGTATTCAAACTTATTTCTTGCAAACAAAATTTTTCATCCGCAGTACCGGGATGAGAAATTTTGTGATTCAATTCTGGCGTTTAGTTTTACCTCAGCGGTTTTTTAAAGCTTAAAATTCATTGAATGAATATTTTGTGGCCTCTCTTCCTTTAAAGGCAGTCGCTGTTATAAAAGTTTCGTTAATATACTTATTTTTTAAACATAATAATTTTCCTCCGCAGTCCCGGGATGAAAAATTTCGCGAATCAATTCTTGTCTAAATTTTTCTTCGAAGTGCTTTTTTAAAAGCTTTTCATTCATCAAATGAAAATTTGTTCTTTCTATACCATTCAAAACGGTCGTTTTTGAGAAAATGGTATCATTTATACGTATTTTTTGCAAGCATAAAGTTTTCCAGCCGCAGTCCCGGGATGAGAAATTTCGTGATTCAAGCGACTCGTTTAGTTGTTCCCCCGAGGGTTTTTTATAAAGACTGTTAGTTTTAATTGTAAATTTGTGTTACTCTTTTCATTTCCAAACGGCAGTTATTGGGAAAACTTTCGTATTCAAAGGTATTTCTTGCAAACATAAAATTTTTCATCCGCAGTACCGGGATGAGAAATTTTGTGATTGAATTGTGGCGTTTAGTTTTTACCTCAGCGGTTTTTAAATCTTAAAATTCATTGAATGAATATTTGGTTGCCTCCCTTCCTTTCAAAGCAGTCGCTGTTATAAAAGTTTCGTTAATATACGTACTTTTTAAACATAATAATTTTCCTCCGCAGTCCCGGGATGAGAAATTTCGTGAATCAATTTTCGTGTAAGTTTTTCTTCCAAGTATTTTTCTAAAAGCTTTTAATTCATCAAATGAAAATTTGTTCTTTCTTTACCATTCAAAACGGTGGTTTTTGAGAAAATGGTATCATTTATACGTATTTCTTGCAAGCATAACGTTTTCCAGCCGCAGTCCCGGGATGAGAAATTTCTTGATTCAAGCGACTCGTTTCGTTGTTCCCCCGAGGGTTTTTTTGAAAGCCTATTAGTTTTAACTAAATTTGTGTGACTCTTTTCACTTCCAAACGGCAGTTATTGAGAAAATTTTCGTATTCATACGTATTTCTTGCAAACAAAATTTTCATCCGCAGTACCGGGATGAGAAATTTTGTGATTTAATTGTGGCGTTTAGTTTTTACCTCAGCGGTTTTTTAAAGCTTAAAATTCATTGAATGAATATTTGGTCGCCTCTCTTCCTTTAAGGGCAGTCGCTGATATGAAAGTTTCGTTTATATACTTATTTTTTAAACATAATAATTTTCCTCCGCAGTCTCGGGATGAAAAATATCGCGAATCAATTTTCGTGTTTTTCTTCCAAGTGCTTTTTTAAAAGCTTTTCATTCATCAAATGAAAATTTGGTCTTCCTTTACCATTCAAAACGCACGTTTTTGAGAAAATGGTATCATTTATACGTATTTTTTGAAAGCATAAAGTTTTCCAGCCGCATTCCCGGGATGAGAAATTTCGTGATTCAAGCGTCTCGTTTAGTTGTTCCCCCGACGGTTTTTTTGGAAGCCTGTTAGTTTTAATTGTAAATTTGTGTTACTCTTTTCATTTCCAAACGGCAGTTATTGGGAAAACTTTCGTATTCAAAAGTATTTCTATCAAACATAAAATTTTTCATCCGCAGTACCGGGATGAGAAATTTTGTGATTGAATTGTGGCGTTTAGTTTTAACCTCAGCGGTTTTTTTGAAGCTTAAAATTCATTGAATGAATATTTGGTCGCCTTTCTTACTTTCAAAGCACTCGCTATTATAAAAGTTTCGTTAATATACGTATTTTTTAAACATAATAATTATCCTCCGCAGTCCCGGGATGAGTAATTTCGCGAATCAATTTTCGTGTAAGTTTTTCTTCCAAGTGCTTTTTTAAAGGCTCTTCATTCATCAAATGAAAATTTGTTCCTTTCTTTACCTTTCAAAAAGGTCGTTTTTGAGAAAATGGTATCATTTATACGTATTTCTTGCAAGCATAACGTTTTCCAGCCGCAGTCCCGGGATGAGAAATTTCGTGATTCAAGCGACTCGTTTAGTTGTTCCCCCGAGGGTTTTTTTCGAAGCCTGTTAGTTTTAATTGTAAATTTGTTTAAATCTTTTCATTTCCAAACGGCAGTTATTCAGAAAATTTCGTATTCAAACTTATTTCTTGCAAACAAAATTTTTCATCCGCAGTACCGGGATGAGAAATTTTGTGATTCAATTCTGGCGTTTAGTTTTTACCTCAGCGGTTTTTTAAAGCTTAAAATTCATTTAATGAATATTTTGTGGCCTCTCTTCCTTTAAAGGCAGTCGCTGTTATAAAAGTTTCGTTAATATACTTATTTTTTAAACATAATAATTTTCCTCCGCAGTCCCGGGATGAAAAATTTCGTGAATCAATTCTTGTCTAAATTTTTCTTCGAAGTGCTTTTTTAAAAATTTTTCATTCATCAAATGAAAATTTGTTCTTTCTATACCATTCAAAACGGTCGTTTTTGAGAAAATTGTATCATTTATACGTATTTTTTGCAAGCATAAAGTTTTTCATCCGCAGTACCGGGATGAGAAATTTTGTGATTCAATTGTGGCGTTTAGTTTTTACCTCAGCGGTTTTTTAAAGCTTAAAATTCATTGAATGGATATTTGGTCGCCTCTCTTCCTTTAAGGGCAGTCGCTGATATGAAAGTTTCTTTTATATACTTATTTTTTAAACATAATAATTTTCCTCCGCAGTCTCGGGATGAAAAATATCGCGAATCAATTTTCGTGTTTTTCTTCCAAGTGCTTTTTTAAAAGCTTTTCATTCATCAAATGAAAATTTGGTCTTTCTTTACCATTCAAAACGCACGTTTTTGAGAAAATGGTATCATTTATAGGTATTTCTTGCAAGCATAACGTTTTCCAGCCGCAGTCCCGGGATGAGAAATTTCGTGATTCAAGCGACTCGTTTCGTTGTTCCCCCGAGGGTTTTTTTGAAAGCCTATTAGTTTTAACTGTAAATTTGTGTGACTCTTTTCACTTCCAAACGGCAGTTATTGAGAAAATTTTCGTATTCATACGTATTTCTTGCAAACAAAATTTTCATCCGCAGTACCGGGATGAGAAATTTTGTGATTCAATTGTGGCGTTTAGTTTTTACCTCAGCGGTTTTTTAAAGTTTAAAATTCATTGAATGAATATTTTGTCGCCTCTCTTCCTTTAAAGGCAGTCGCTGTTATAAAAATTTCGTTAATATACTTATTTTTTAAACATAATAATTTTCCTCCGCAGTCCCGGGATTAAAAATTTCGCGAATCAATTCTTGTCTAAATTTTTCTTCCAAGTGCTTTTTTAAAAGCTTTTCATTCATCAAATGAAAATTTGTTCTTTCTTTACCATTCAAAACGGTCGTTTTTGAGAAAATGGTATCATTTATACGTATTTTTTGCAAGCATTAAGTTTTCCAGCCGCAGTCCCGGGATGAGAAATTTCGTGATTCAAGCGACTCGTTTAGTTGTTCCCCCGAGGGTTTTTTAAAAAGACTGTTAGTTTTAATTGTAAATTTGTGTGACTCTTTTCATTTCCAAACGGCAGTTATTGGGAAAATTGCCGTATTCATACGTTTTTCTTGAAAACAAAATTTTTCGTCCGCAGTACCGGGATGAGAAATTTTGTGATTCAATTGTGGCGTTTAGTTTTTACCTCAACGATTTTTTAAAGCTTAAAATTCATTGAATGAATATTTTGTCGCCTCTCTTCCTTTAAAGGCAGTCGCTGTTATAAAAGTTTCGTTAATATACTTATTTTTTAAACATAATAATTTTCCTCCGCAGTCCCGGGATGAAAAATTTCGCGAATCAATTCTTGTCTAAATTTTTCTTCCAAGTGCTTTTTTAAAAGCTTTTTATTCATCAAATGAAAATTTGTTCTTTCTTTACCATTCAAAACGGTCGTTTTTGAGAAAATGGTATCATTAAACGTATTTTTTGAAAGCATAAAGTTTTCCAGCCGAAGTCCCGGGATGAGAAATTTCGTGATTCAAGCGACTCGTTTTGTTGTTCCCCCGAGGGTTTTTTAAAAAGACTGTTAGTTTTAATTGTAAATTTGTGTTACTCTTTTCATTTCTAAACGGCAGTTATTGGGAAAACTTTCGTATTCAAAAGTATTTCTATCAAACATAAAATTTTTCATCCGCAGTACCGGGATGAGAAATTTTGTGATTGAATTGTGGCGTTTAGTTTTAACCTCAGCGGTTTTTTTGAAGCTTAAAATTCATTGAATGAATATTTGGTCGCCTTTCTTCCTTTCAAAGCACTCGCTATTATAAAAGTTTCGTTAATATACGTATTTTTTAAACATAATAATTTTCCCCCGCAGTCCCGGGATGAGTAATTTCGCGAATCAATTTTCGTGTAAGTTTTTCTTCCAAGTGCTTTTTTTAAGGCTCTTCATTCGTCAAATGAAAATTTGTTCCTTTCTTTACCTTTCAAAACGGTCGTTTTTGAGAAAATGGTATCATTTATACGTATTTCTTGCAAGCAAAACGTTTTCCAGCCGCAGTCCCGGGATGAGAAATTTCGTGATTCAAGCGACTCGTTTAGTTGTTCCCCCGAGGGTTTTTTTGGAAGCCTGTTAGGTTTAATTGTAAATTTGTTTGACTCTTTTCATTTCCAAACGGCAGTTATTCAGAAAATTTTCGTATTCAAACTTATTTCTTGCAAACAAAATTTTTCATCCGCAGTACCGGGATGAGAAATTTTGTGATTCAATTCTGGCGTTTAGTTTTACCTCAGCGGTTTTTTAAAGCTTAAAATTCATTGAATGAATATTTTGTGGCCTCTCTTCCTTTAAAGGCAGTCGCTGTTATAAAAGTTTCGTTAATATACTTATTTTTTAAACATAATAATTTTCCTCCGCAGTCCCGGGATGAAAAATTTCGCGAATCAATTCTTGTCTAAATTTTTCTTCGAAGTGCTTTTTTAAAAGCTTTTCATTCATCAAATGAAAATTTGTTCTTTCTATACCATTCAAAACGGTCGTTTTTGAGAAAATGGTATCATTTATACGTATTTTTTGCAAGCATAAAGTTTTCCAGCCGCAGTCCCGGGATGAGAAATTTCGTGATTCAAGCGACTCGTTTAGTTGTTCCCCCGAGGGTTTTTTATAAAGACTGTTAGTTTTAATTGTAAATTTGTGTTACTCTTTTCATTTCCAAACGGCAGTTATTGGGAAAACTTTCGTATTCAAAGGAATTTCTTGCAAACATAAAATTTTTCATCCGCAGTACCGGGATGAGAAATTTTGTGATTGAATTGTGGCGTTTAGTTTTTGCCTCAGCGGTTTTTAAATCTTAAAATTCATTGAATGAATATTTGGTTGCCTCCCTTCCTTTCAAAGCAGTCGCTGTTATAAAAGTTTCGTTAATATACGTACTTTTTAAACATAATAATTTTCCTCCGCAGTCCCGGGATGAGAAATTTCGTGAATCAATTTTCGTGTAAGTTTTTTTTCCAAGTATTTTTCTAAAAGCTTTTCATTCATCAAATGAAAATTTGTTCTTTCTTTACCATTCAAAACGGTGGTTTTTGAGAAAATGGTATCATTTATACGTATTTCTTGCAAGCATAACGTTTTCCAGCCGCAGTCCCGGGATGAGAAATTTCTTGATTCAAGCGACTCGTTTCGTTGTTCCCCCGAGGGTTTTTTTGAAAGCCTATTAGTTTTAACTAAATTTGTGTGACTCTTTTCACTTCCAAACGGCAGTTATTGAGAAAATTTTCGTATTCATACGTATTTCTTGCAAACAAAATTTTCATCCGCAGTACCGGGATGAGAAATTTTGTGATTCAATTGTGGCGTTTAGTTTTTACCTAAGCGGTTTTTTAAAGCTTAAAATTCATTAAATGGATATTTGGTCGCCTCTCTTCCTTTAAGGGCAGTCGCTGATATGAAAGTTTCGTTTATATACTTATTTTTTAAACATAATAATTTTCCTCCGCAGTCTCGGGATGAAAAATATCGCGAATCAATTTTCGTGTTTTTCTTCCAAGTGCTTTTTTAAAAGCTTTTCATTTATCAAATGAAAATTTGGTCTTTCTTTACCATTCAAAACGCACGTTTTTGAGAAAATGGTATCATTTATACGTATTTCTTGCAAGCATAATATTTTCCAGCCGCAGTCCCGGGATGAGAAATTTCTTGATTCAAGCGACTCGTTTCGTTGTTCCCCCGAAGGTTTTCTTGAAAGCCTATTAGTTTTAACTGTAAATTTGTGTGACTCTTTTCATTTCCCAACGGCAGTTATTGGGAAAATTTTCGTATTCATACGTTTTTCTTGCAAACAAAATTTTTCATCCGCAGTACCGGGATGAGAAATTTTGTGATTCAATTGTGGCGTTTAGTTTTTACCTCAGCGGTTTTTTAAAGCTTAAAATTCATTTAATGAATATTTTGTCGCCTCTCTTCCTTTAAAGGCAGTCGCTGTTATTAAAGTTTCGTTAATATACTTATTTTTTAAACATAATAATTTTCCTCCGCAGTCCCGGGATGAAAAATTTCGCGAATCAATTCTTGTCTAAATTTTTCTTCCAAGTTCTTTTTTAAAAGCTTTTCATTCATCAAATGAAAATTTGTTCTTTCTTTACCATTCAAAACGGTCGTTTTTGAGAAAATGGTATCATTAAACGTATTTTTTGAAAGCATAAAGTTTTCCAGCCGAAGTCCCGGGATGAGAAATTTCGTGATTCAAGCGACTCGTTTTGTTGCTCCCCCGAGGGTTTTTTAAAAAGACTGTTAGTTTTAATTGTAAATTTGTGTAACTCTTTTCATTTCCAAACGGCAGTTATTGGGAAAACTTTCGTATTCAAAAGTATTTCTATCAAACATAAAATTTTTCATCCGCAGTACCGGGATGAGAAATTTTGTGATTGAATTGTGGCATTTAGTTTTAACCTCAGCGGTTTTTTAAAGCTTAAAATTCATTGAATGAATATTTTGTCGCCTCTCTTCCTTTAAAGGCAGTCGCTGTTATAAAAGTTTCGTTAATATACTTATTTTTTAAACATAATAATTTTCCTCCGCAGTCCCGGGATGAAAAATTTCGCGAATCAATTCTTGTCTAAATTTTCTTCCAAGTGCTTTTTTAAAAGTTTTTCATTCATCAAATGAAAATTTGTTCTTTCTATACCATTCAAAACGGTCGTTTTTGAGAAAATTGCATCATTTATACGTATTTTTTGCAAGCATAAAGTTTTCCAGCCGCAGTCCCGGGATGAGAAATTTCGTGATTCAAGCGACTCGTTTAGTTGTTCCCCCGAGGGTTTTTTATAAAGACTGTTAGTTTTAATTGTAAATTTGTGTTACTCTTTTCATTTCCAAACGGCAGTTATTGGGAAAACTTTCGTATTCAAAGGTATTTCTTGCAAACATAAAATTTTTCATCCGCAGTACCGGGATGAGAAATTTTGTGATTGAATTGTGGCGTTTAGTTTTTACCTCAGCGGTTTTTTAAATCTTAAAATTCATTGAATGAATATTTGGTTGCCTCCCTTCCTTTCAAAGCAGTCGCTGTTATAAAAGTTTCGTTAATATACGTACTTTTTAAACATAATAATTTTCCTCCGCAGTCACGGGATGAAAAATATCGCGAATCAATTTTCCTGTTTTTCTTCCAAGTCCTTTTTTAAAAGCTTTTCATTCATCAAATGAAAATTTGGTCTTTCTTTACCATTCAAAACCTACGTTTTTGAGAAAATGGTATCATTTATACGTATTTCTTGCAAGCATAATATTTTCCAGCCGCAGTCCCGGGATGAGAAATTTCTTGATTCAAGCGACTCGTTTCGTTGTTCCCCCGAAGGTTTTTTTGAAAGCCTATTAGTTTTAACTGTAAATTTGTGTGACTCTTTTCATTTCCCAACGGCAGTTATTGGGAAAATTTTCGTATTCATACGTTTTTCTATCAAACAAAATTTTTCATCCGCAGTACCGGGATGAGAAATTTTGTGATTCAATTGTGGCGTTTAGTTTTTACCTCAGCGGTTTTTTAAAGTTTAAAATTCATTGAATGAATATTTTGTCGCCTCTCTTCCTTTAAAGGCAGTCGCTGTTATAAAAATTTCGTTATTATACTTATTTTTTAAACATAATAATTTTCCTCCGCAGTCCCGGGATTAAAAATTTCGCGAATCAATTCTTGTCTAAATTTTTCTTCCAAGTGCTTTTTTAAAAGCTTTTTATTCATCAAATGAAAATTTGTTCTTTCTTTACCATTCAAAACGGTCGTTTTTGAGAAAATGGTATCATTAAACGTATTTTTTGAAAGCATAAAGTTTTCCAGCCGAAGTCCCGGGATGAGAAATTTCGTGATTCAAGCGACTCGTTTTGTTGTTCCCCCGAGGGTTTTTTAAAAAGACTGTTAGTTTTAATTGCAAATTTGTGTTACTCTTTTCATTTCCAAACGGCAGTTATTGGGAAAACTTTCGTATTCAAAAGTATTTCTATCAAACATAAAATTTTTCATCCGCAGTACCGGGATGAGAAATTTTGTGATTGAATTGTGGCGTTTAGTTTTAACCTCAGCGGTTTTTTTGAAGCTTAAAATTCATTGAATGAATATTTGGTCGCCTTTCTTCCTTTCAAAGCACTCGCTATTATAAAAGTTTCGTTAATATACGTATTTTTTAAACATAATAATTTTCCTCCGCAGTCCCGGGATGAGTAATTTCGCGAATCAATTTTCGTGTAAGTTTTTCTTCCAAGTGCTTTTTTTAAGGCTCTTCATTCATCAAATGAAAATTTGTTCCTTTCTTTACCTTTCAAAACGGTCGTTTTTGAGAAAATGGTATCATTTATTTGTATTTCTTGCAAGCATAACGTTTTCCAGCCGCAGTCCCGGGATGAGAAATTTCGTGATTCAAGCGACTCGTTTAGTTGTTCCCCCGAGGGTTTTTTTGGAAGCCTGTTAGTTTTAATTGTAAATTTGTTTGACTCTTTTCATTTCCAAACGGCAGTTATTCAGAAAATTTTCGTATTCAAACTTATTTCTTGCAAACAAAATTTTTCATCCGCAGTACCGGGATGAGAAATTTTGTGATTCAATTGTGGCGTTTAGATTTTACCTCAGCGGTTTTTTAAAGTTTAAAATTCATTGAATGAATATTTTGTCGCCTCTCTTCCTTTAAAGGCAGTCGCTGTTATAAAAATTTCGTTAATATACTTATTTTTTAAACATAATAATTTTCCTCCGCAGTCCCGGGATTAAAAATTTCGCGAATCAATTCTTGTCTAAATTTTTCTTCCAAGTGCTTTTTTAAAAGCTTTTTATTCATCAAATGAAAATTTGTTCTTTCTTTACCATTTAAAACGGTCGTTTTTGAGAAAATGGTATCATTAAACGTATTTTTTGAAAGCATAAAGTTTTCCAGCCGAAGTCCCGGGATGAGAAATTTCGTGATTCAAGCGACTCGTTTTGTTGTTCCCCCGAGGGTTTTTTAAAAAGACTGTTAGTTTTAATTGCAAATTTGTGTTACTCTTTTCATTTCCAAACGGCAGTTATTGGGAAAACTTTCGTATTCAAAAGTATTTCTATCAAACATAAAATTTTTCATCCGCAGTACCGGGATGAGAAATTTTGTGATTGAATTGTGGCGTTTAGTTTTAACCTCAGCGGTTTTTTTGAAGCTTAAAATTCATTGAATGAATATTTGGTCGCCTTTCTTCCTTTCAAAGCACTCGCTATTATAAAAGTTTCGTTAATATACGTATTTTTTAAACATAATAATTTTCCTCCGCAGTCCCGGGATGAGTAATTTCGCGAATCAATTTTCGTGTAAGTTTTTCTTCCAAGTGCTTTTTTTAAGGCTCTTCATTCATCAAATTAAAATTTGTTCCTTTCTTTACCTTTCAAAACGGTCGTTTTTGAGGAAATGGTATCATTTATACGTATTTCTAGCAAGCATAACGTTTTCCAGCCGCAGTCCCGGGATGAGAAATTTCGTGATTCAAGCGACTCGTTTAGTTGTTCCCCCGAGGGTTTTTTTGGAAGCCTGTTAGTTTTAATTGTAAATTTGTTTGACTCTTTTCATTTCCAAACGGCAGTTATTCAGAAAATTTTCGTATTCAAACTTATTTCTTGCAAACAAAATTTTTCATCCGCAGTACCGGGATGAGAAATTTTGTGATTCAATTCTGGCGTTTAGTTTTACCTCAGCGGTTTTTTAAAGCTTAAAATTCATTGAATGAATATTTTGTGGCCTCTCTTCCTTTAAAGGCAGTCGCTGTTATAAAAGTTTCGTTAATATACTTATTTTTTAAACATAATAATTTTCCTCCGCAGTCCCGGGATGAAAAATTTCGCGAATCAATTCTTGTCTAAATTTTTCTTCGAAGTGCTTTTTTAAAAGCTTTTCATTCATCAAATGAAAATTTGTTCTTTCTATACCATTCAAAACGGTCGTTTTTGAGAAAATGGTATCATTTATACGTATTTTTTGCAAGCATAAAGTTTTCCAGCCGCAGTCCCGGGATGAGAAATTTCGTGATTCAAGCGACTCGTTTAGTTGTTCCCCCGAGGGTTTTTTATTAAGACTGTTAGTTTTAATTGTAAATTTGTGTTAGTCTTTTCATCTCCAAACGGCAGTTATTGGGAAAACTTTCGTATTCAAAGGTATTTCTTGCAAACATAAAATTTTTCATCCGCAGTACCGGGATGAGAAATTTTGTGATTCAATTGTGGCGTTTAGTTTTTACCTCAGCGGTTTTTTAAAGTTTAAAATTCATTGAATGAATATTTTGTCGCCTCTCTTCCTTTAAAGGCAGTCGCTGTTATAAAAATTTCGTTAATATACTTATTTTTTAAACATAATAATTTTCCTCCGTAGTCCCGGGATTAAAAATTTCGCGAATCAATTCTTGTCTAAATTTTTCTTCCAAGTGCTTTTTTAAAAGCTTTTTATTCATCAAATGAAAATTTGTTCTTTCTTTACCATTCAAAACGGTCGTTTTTGAGAAAATGGTATCATTAAACGTATTTTTTGAAAGCATAAAGTTTTCCAGCCGAAGTCCCGGGATGAGAAATTTCGTGATTCAAGCGACTCGTTTTGTTGTTCCCCCGAGGGTTTTTTAAAAAGACTGTTAGTTTTAATTGCAAATTTGTGTTACTCTTTTCATTTCCAAACGGCAGTTATTGGGAAAACTTTCGTATTCAAAAGTATTTCTATCAAACATAAAATTTTTCATCCGCAGTACCGGGATGAGAAATTTTGTGATTGAATTGTGGCGTTTAGTTTTAACCTCAGCGGTTTTTTTGAAGCTTAAAATTCATTGAATGAATATTTGGTCGCCTTTCTTCCTTTCAAAGCACTCGCTATTATAAAAGTTTCGTTAATATACGTATTTTTTAAACATAATAATTTTCCTCCGCAGTCCCGGGATGAGTCATTTCGCGAATCAATTTTCGTGTAAGTTTTTCTTCCAAGTGCTTTTTTAAGGCTCTTCATTCATCAAATGAAAATTTGTTCCTTTCTTTACCTTTCAAAACGGTCGTTTTTGAGAAAATGGTATCATTTATACGTATTTCTTGCAAGCATAACGTTTTCCAGCCGCAGTCCCGGGATTAGAAATTTCGTGATTCAAGCGACTCGTTTAGTTGTTCCCCCGAGGGTTTTTTTGGAAGCCTGTTAGTTTTAATTGTAAATTTGTTTGACTCTTTTCATTTCCAAACGGCAGTTATTCAGAAAATTTTCGTATTCAAACTTATTTCTTGCAAACAAAATTTTTCATCCGCAGTACCGGGATGAGAAATTTTGTGATTCAATTGTGGCGTTTAGTTTTTACCTCAGCGGTTTTTTAAAGTTTAAAATTCATTGAATGAATATTTTGTCGCCTCTCTTCCTTTAAAGGCAGTCGCTGTTATAAAAATTTCGTTAATATACTTATTTTTTAAACATAATAATTTTCCTCCGCAGTCCCGGGATTAAAAATTTCGCGAATCAATTCTTGTCTAAATTTTTCTTCCAAGTGCTTTTTTAAAAGCTTTTTATTCATCAAATGAAAATTTGTTCTTTCTTTACCATTCAAAACGGTCGTTTTTGAGAAAATGGTATCATTAAACGTATTTTTTGAAAGCATAAAGTTTTCCAGCCGAAGTCCCGGGATGAGAAATTTCGTGATTCAAGCGACTCGTTTTGTTGTTCCCCCGAGGGTTTTTTAAAAAGACTGTTAGTTTTAATTGCAAATTTGTGTTACTCTTTTCATTTCCAAACGGCAGTTAATGGGAAAACTTTCGTATTCAAAAGTATTTCTATCAAACATAAAATTTTTCATCCGCAGTACCGGGATGAGAAATTTTGTGATTGAATTGTGGCGTTTAGTTTTAACCTCAGCGGTTTTTTTGAAGCTTAAAATTCATTGAATGAATATTTGGTCGCCTTTCTTCCTTTCAAAGCACTCGCTATTATAAAAGTTTCGTTAATATACGTATTTTTTAAACATAATAATTTTCCTCCGCAGTCCCGGGATGAGTAATTTCGCGAATCAATTTTCGTGTAAGTTTTTCTTCCAAGTGCTTTTTTTAAGGCTCTTCATTCATCAAATGAAAATTTGTTCCTTTCTTTACCTTTCAAAACGGTCGTTTTTGAGAAAATGGTATCATTTATACGTATTTCTTGCAAGCATAACGTTTTCCAGCCACAGTCCCGGGATGAGAAATTTCGTGATTCAAGCGACTCGTTTAGTTGTTCCCCCGAGGGTTTTTTTGGAAGCCTGTTAGTTTTAATTGTAAATTTGTTTGACTCTTTTCATTTCCAAACGGCAGTTATTCAGAAAATTTTCGTATTCAAACTTATTTCTTGCAAACAAAATTTTTCATCCGCAGTACCGGGATGAGAAATTTTGTGATTCAATTCTGGCGTTTAGTTTTACCTCAGCGGTTTTTTAAAGCTTAAAATTCATTGAATGAATATTTTGTGGCCTCTCTTCCTTTAAAGGCAGTCGCTGTTATAAAAGTTTCGTTAATATACTTATTTTTTAAACATAATAATTTTCCTCCGCAGTCCCGGGATGAAAAATTTCGCGAATCAATTCTTGTCTAAATTTTTCTTCGAAGTGCTTTTTTAAAAGCTTTTCATTCATCAAATGAAAATTTGTTCTTTCTATACCATTCAAAACGGTGGTTTTTGAGAAAATGGTATCATTTATACGTATTTCTTGCAAGCATAACGTTTTCCAGCCGCAGTCCCGGGATGAGAAATTTCTTGATTCAAGCGACTCGTTTTGTTGTTCCCCCGAGGGTTTTTTTGAAAGCCTATTAGTTTTAACTAAATTTGTGTGACTCTTTTCACTTCCAAACGGCAGTTATTGAGAAAATTTTCGTTTTCATACGATTTTCTTGCAAACAAAATTTTCATCCGCAGTACCGGGATGAGAAATTTTGTGATTCAATTGTGGCGTTTAGTTTTTACCTCAGCGGTTTTTTAAAGTTTAAAATTCATTGAATGAATATTTTGTCGCCTCTCTTCCTTTAAAGGCAGTCGCTGTTATAAAAATTTCGTTAATATACTTATTTTTTAAACATAATAATTTTCCTCCGTAGTCCCGGGATTAAAAATTTCGCGAATCAATTCTTGTCTAAATTTTTCTTCCAAGTGCTTTTTTAAAAGCTTTTTATTCATCAAATGAAAATTTGTTCTTTCTTTACCATTCAAAACGGTCGTTTTTGAGAAAATGGTATCATTAAACGTATTTTTTGAAAGCATAAAGTTTTCCAGCCGAAGTCCCGGGATGAGAAATTTCGTGATTCAAGCGACTCGTTTTGTTGTTCCCCCGAGGGTTTTTTAAAAAGACTGTTAGTTTTAATTGCAAATTTGTGTTACTCTTTTCATTTCCAAACGGCAGTTATTGGGAAAACTTTCGTATTCAAAAGTATTTCTATCAAACATAAAATTTTTCATCCGCAGTACCGGGATGAGAAATTTTGTGATTGAATTGTGGCGTTTAGTTTTAACCTCAGCGGTTTTTTTGAAGCTTAAAATTCATTGAATGAATATTTGGTCGCCTTTCTTCCTTTCAAAGCACTCGCTATTATAAAAGTTTCGTTAATATACGTATTTTTTAAACATAATAATTTTCCACCGCAGTCCCGGGATGAGTAATTTCGCGAATCAATTTTCGTGTAAGTTTTTCTTCCAAGTGCTTTTTTTAAGGCTTTTCATTCATCAAATGAAAATTTGTTCCTTTCTTTACCTTTCAAAACGGTCGTTTTTGAGAAAATGGTATCATTTATACGTATTTCTTGCAAGCATAACGTTTTCCAGCCGCAGTCCCGGGATGAGAAATTTCGTGATTCAAGCGACTCGTTTAGTTGTTCCCCCGAGGGTTTTTTTGGAAGCCTGTTAGTTTTAATTGTAAATTTGTTTGACTCTTTTCATTTCCAAACGGCAGTTATTCAGAAAATTTTCGTATTCAAACTTATTTCTTGCAAACAAAATTTTTCATCCGCAGTACCGGGATGAGAAATTTTGTGATTCAATTCTGGCGTTTAGTTTTACCTCAGCGGTTTTTTAAAGCTTAAAATTCATTGAATGAATATTTTGTGGCCTCTCTTCCTTTAAAGGCAGTCGCTGTTATAAAAGTTTCGTTAATATACTTATTTTTTAAACATAATAATTTTCCTCCGCAGTCCCGGGATGAAAAATTTCGCGAATCAATTCTTGTCTAAATTTTTCTTCGAAGTGCTTTTTTAAAAGCTTTTCATTCATCAAATGAAAATTTGTTCTTTCTATACCATTCAAAACGGTCGTTTTTGAGAAAATGGTATCATTTATACGTATTTTTTGCAAGCATAAAGTTTTCCAGCCGCAGTCCCGGGATGAGAAATTTCGTGATTCAAGCGACTCGTTTAGTTGTTCCCCCGAGGGTTTTTTATTAAGACTGTTAGTTTTAATTGTAAATTTGTGTTACTCTTTTCATCTCCAAACGGCAGTTATTGGGAAAACTTTCGTATTCAAAGGTATTTCTTGCAAACATAAAATTTTTCATCCGCAGTACCGGGATGAGAAATTTTGTGATTGAATTGTGGCGTTTAGTTTTTACCTCAGCGGTTTTTTAAATCTTAAAATTCATTGAATGAATATTTGGTTGCCTCCCTTCCTTTCAAAGCAGTCGCTGTTATAAAAGTTTCGTTAATATACGTACTTTTTAAACATAATAATTTTCCTCCGCAGTCCCGGGATGAGAAATTTCGTGAATTAATTTTCGTGTAAGTTTTTCTTCCAAGTATTTTTTTAAGAGCTTTTCATTCATCAAATGAAAATTTGGTCTTTCTTTACCATTCAAAACGCACGTTTTTGAGAAAATGGTATCATTTATACGTATTTCTTGCAAGCATAACGTTTTCCAGCCGCAGTCCCGGGATGAGAAATTTCTTGATTCAAGCGACTCGTTTTGTTGTTCCCCCGAGGGTTTTTTTGAAAGCCTATTAGTTTTAACTAAATTTGTGTGACTCTTTTCACTTCCAAACGGCAGTTATTGAGAAAATTTTCGTTTTCATACGTATTTCTTGCAAACAAAATTTTCATCCGCAGTACCGGGATGAGAAATTTTGTGATTCAATTGTGGCGTTTAGTTTTTACCTCAGCGGTTTTTTAAAGCTTAAAATTCATTGAATGGATATTTGGTCGCCACTCTTCCTTTAAGGGCAGTCGCTGATATGAAAGTTTCGTTTATATACTTATTTTTTAAACATAATAATTTTCCTCCGCAGTCTCGGGATGAAAAATATCGCGAATCAATTTTCGTGTTTTTCTTCCAAGTGCTTTTTTAAAAGCTTTTCATTCATCAAATGAAAATTTGGTCTTTCTTTACCATTCAAAACGCACGTTTTTGAGAAAATGGTATCATTTATACGTATTTCTTGCAAGCATAATATTTTCCAGCCGCAGTCCCGGGATGAGAAATTTCTTGATTCAAGCGACTCGTTTCGTTGTTCCCCCGAAGGTTTTTTTGAAAGCCTATTAGTTTTAACTGTAAATTTGTGTGACTCTTTTCATTTCCCAACGGCAGTTATTGGGAAAATTTTGGTATTCACTCTTTTTTTATCAAACAAAATTTTTCATCCGCAGTACCGGGATGAGAAATTTTGTGATTCAATTGTGGCGTTTAGTTTTTACCTCAGCGGTTTTTTAAAGTTTAAAATTCATTGAATGAATATTTTGTCGCCTCTCTTCCTTTAAAGGCAGTCGCTGTTATAAAAATTTCGTTAATATACTTATTTTTTAAACATAATAATTTTCCTCCGCAGTCCCGGGATTAAAAATTTCGTAAATCAATTCTTGTCTAAATTTTTCTTCCAAGTGCTTTTTTAAAAGCTTTTCATTCATCAAATGAAAATTTGTTCTTTCTTTACCATTCAAAACGGTCGTTTTTGAGAAAATGGTATCATTTATACGTATTTTTTGCAAGCATTAAGTTTTCCAGCCGCAGTCCCGGGATGAGAAATTTCGTGATTCAAGCGACTCGTTTAGTTGTTCCCCCGAGGGTTTTTTAAAAAGACTGTTAGTTTTAATTGTAAATTTGTGTGACTCTTTTCATTTCCAAACGGCAGTTATTGGGAAAATTTTCGTATTCATACGTTTTTCTTGAAAACAAAATTTTTCGTCCGCAGTACCGGGATGAGAAATTTTGTGATTCAATTGTGGCGTTTAGTTTTTACCTCAACGATTTTTTAAAGCTTAAAATTCATTGAATGAATATTTTGTCGCCTCTCTTCCTTTAAAGGCAGTCGCTGTTATAAAAGTTTCGTTAATATACTTATTTTTTAAACATAATAATTTTCCTCCGCAGTCCCGGGATGAAAAATTTCGCGAATCAATTCTTGTCTAAATTTTTCTTCCAAGTGCTTTTTTAAAAGCTTTTTATTCATCAAATGAAAATTTGTTCTTTCTTTACCATTCAAAACGGTCGTTTTTGAGAAAATGGTATCATTAAACGTATTTTTTGAAAGCATAAAGTTTTCCAGCCGAAGTCCCGGGATGAGAAATTTCGTGATTCAAGCGACTCGTTTTGTTGTTCCCCCGAGGGTTTTTTAAAAAGACTGTTAGTTTTAATTGTAAATTTGTGTTACTCTTTTCATTTCTAAACGGCAGTTATTGGGAAAACTTTCGTATTCAAAAGTATTTCTATCAAACATAAAATTTTTCATCCGCAGTACCGGGATGAGAAAATTTGTGATTGAATTGTGGCGTTTAGTTTTAACCTCAGCGGTTTTTTTGAAGCTTAAAATTCATTGAATGAATATTTGGTCGCCTTTCTTCCTTTCAAAGCACTCGCTATTATAAAAGTTTCGTTAATATACGTATTTTTTAAACATAATAATTTTCCTCCGCAGTCCCGGGATGAGTAATTTCGCGAATCAATTTTCGTGTAAGTTTTTCTTCCAAGTGCTTTTTTTAAGGCTCTTCATTCGTCAAATGAAAATTTGTTCCTTTCTTTACCTTTCAAAACGGTCGTTTTTGAGAAAATGGTATCATTTATACGTATTTTTTGCAAGCATAAAGTTTTCCAGCCGCAGTCCCGGGATGAGAAATTTCGTGATTCAAGCGACTCGTTTAGTTGTTCCCCCGAGGGTTTTTTATAAAGACTGTTAGTTTTAATTGTAAATTTGTGTTACTCTTTTCATTTCCAAACGGCAGTTATTGGGAAAACTTTCGTATTCAAAGGTATTTCTTGCAAACATAAAATTTTTCATCCGCAGTACCGGGATGAGAAATTTTGTGATTGAATTGTGGCGTTTAGTTTTTACCTCAGCGGTTTTTAAATCTTAAAATTCATTGAATGAATATTTGGTTGCCTCCCTTCCTTTCAAAGCAGTCGCTGTTATAAAAGTTTCGTTAATATACGTACTTTTTAAACATAATAATTTTCCTCCGCAGCCCCGGGATGAGAAATTTCGTGAATCAATTTTCGTGTAAGTTTTTCTTCCAAGTATTTTTCTAAAAGCTTTTCATTCATCAAATGAAAATTTGTTCTTTCTTTACCATTCAAAACGGTGGTTTTTGAGAAAATTGTATCATTTATACGTATTTCTTGCAAGCATAACGTTTTCCAGCCGCAGTCCCGGGATGAGAAATTTCTTGATTCAAGCGACTCGTTTCGTTGTTCCCCCGAGGGTTTTTTTGAAAGCCTATTAGTTTTAACTAAATTTGTGTGACTCTTTTCACTTCCAAACGGCAGTTATTGAGAAAATTTTCGTATTCATACGTATTTCTTGCAAACAAAATTTTCATCCGCAGTACCGGGATGAGAAATTTTGTGATTCAATTGTGGCGTTTAGTTTTTACCTAAGCGGTTTTTTAAAGCTTAAAATTCATTAAATGGATATTTGGTCGCCTCTCTTCCTTTAAGGGCAGTCGCTGATATGAAAGTTTCGTTTATATACTTATTTTTTAAACATAATAATTTTCCTCCGCAGTCTCGGGATGAAAAATATCGCGAATCAATTTTCGTGTTTTTCTTCCAAGTGCTTTTTTAAAAGCTTTTCATTTATCAAATGAAAATTTGGTCTTTCTTTACCATTCAAAACGCACGTTTTTGAGAAAATGGTATCATTTATACGTATTTCTTGCAAGCATAATATTTTCCAGCCGCAGTCCCGGGATGAGAAATTTCTTGATTCAAGCGACTCGTTTCGTTGTTCCCCCGAAGGTTTTTTTGAAAGCCTATTAGTTTTTACTGTAAATTTGTGTGACCCTTTTCATTTCCCAACGGCAGTTATTGGGAAAATTTTCGTATTCATACGTTTTTCTTGCAAACAAAATTTTTCATCCGCAGTACCGGGATGAGAAATTTTGTGATTCAATTGTGGCGTTTAGTTTTTACCTCAGCGGTTTTTTAAAGCTTAAAATTCATTTAATGAATATTTTGTCGCCTCTCTTCCTTTAAAGGCAGTCGCTGTTATAAAAGTTTCGTTAATATACTTATTTTTTAAACATAATAATTTTCCTCCGCAGTCCCGGGATGAAAAATTTCGCGAATCAATTCTTGTCTAAATTTTTCTTCCAAGTTCTTTTTTAAAAGCTTTTCATTCATCAAATGAAAATTTGTTCTTTCTTTACCATTCAAAACGGTCGTTTTTGAGAAAATGGTATCATTAAACGTATTTTTTGAAAGCATAAAGTTTTCCAGCCGAAGTCCCGGGATGAGAAATTTCGTGATTCAAGCGACTCGTTTTGTTGCTCCCCCGAGGGTTTTTTAAAAAGACTGTTAGTTTTAATTGTAAATTTGTTTGACACTTTTCATTTCCAAACGGCAGTTATTCAGAAAATTTTCGTATTCAAACTTATTTCTTGCAAACAAAATTTTCCTTCCGCAGTACCGGGATGAGAAATTTTGTGATTCAATTCTGGCGTTTAGTTTTACCTCAGCGGTTTTTTAAAGCTTAAAATTCATTGAATGAATATTTTGTGGCCTCTCTTCCTTTAAAGGCAGTCGCTGTTATAAAAGTTTCGTTAATATACTTATTTTTTAAACATAATAATTTTCCTCCGCAGTCCCGGGATGAAAAATTTCGCGAATCAATTCTTGTCTAAATTTTTCTTCGAAGTGCTTTTTTAAAAGCTTTTCATTCATCAAATGAAAATTTGTTCTTTCTATACCATTCAAAACGGTCGTTTTTGAGAAAATGGTATCATTTATACGTATTTTTTGCAAGCATAAAGTTTTCCCGCCGCAGTCCCGGGATGAGAAATTTCGTGATTCAAGCGACTCGTTTGGTTGTTCCCCCGAGGGTTTTTTATAAAGACTGTTAGTTTTAATTGTAAATTTGTGTGACTCTTTTCATTTCCAAACGGCAGTTATTGGGAAAATTTTCGTATTCATACGTTTTTCTTGCAAACAAAATTTTTCATCCGCAGTACCGGGATGAGAAATTTTGTGATTCAATTGTGGCGTTTAGTTTTTACCTAAGCGGTTTTTTAAAGCTTAAAATTCATTAAATGGATATTTGGTCGCCTCTCTTCCTTTAAGGGCAGTCGCTGATATGAAAGTTTCGTTTATATACTTATTTTTTAAACATAATAATTTTCCTCCGCAGTCTCGGGATGAAAAATATCGCGAATCAATTTTCGTGTTTTTCTTCCAAGTGCTTTTTTAAAAGCTTTTCATTTATCAAATGAAAATTTGGTCTTTCTTTACCATTCAAAACGCACGTTTTTGAGAAAATGGTATCATTTATACGTATTTCTTGCAAGCATAATATTTTCCAGCCGCAGTCCCGGGATGAGAAATTTCTTGATTCAAGCGACTCGTTTCGTTGTTCCCCCGAAGGTTTTTTTGAAAGCCTATTAGTTTTAACTGTAAATTTGTGTGACCCTTTTCATTTCCCAACGGCAGTTATTGGGAAAATTTTCGTATTCATACGTTTTTCTTGCAAACAAAATTTTTCATCCGCATAACCGGGATGAGAAATTTTGTGATTCAATTGTGGCGTTTAGTTTTTACCTCAGCGGTTTTTTAAAGCTTAAAATTCATTTAATGAATATTTTGTCGCCTCTCTTCCTTTAAAGGCAGTCGCTGTTATAAAAGTTTCGTTAATATACTTATTTTTTAAACATAATAATTTTCCTCCGCAGTCCCGGGATGAAAAATTTCGCGAATCAATTCTTGTCTAAATTTTTCTTCCAAGTTCTTTTTTAAAAGCTTTTCATTCATCAAATGAAAATTTGTTCTTTCTTTACCATTCAAAACGGTCGTTTTTGAGAAAATGGTATCATTAAACGTATTTTTTGAAAGAATAAAGTTTTCCAGCCGAAGTCCCGGGATGAGAAATTTCGTGATTCAAGCGACTCGTTTTGTTGCTCCCCCGAGGGTTTTTTAAAAAGACTGTTAGTTTTAATTGTAAATTTGTGTTACTCTTTTCATTTCCAAACGGCAGTTATTGGGAAAACTTTCGTATTCAAAAGTATTTCTATCAAACATAAAATTTTTCATCCGCAGTACCGGGATGAGAAATTTTGTGATTGAATTGTGGCGTTTAGTTTTAACCTCAGCGGTTTTTTTGAAGCTTAAAATTCATTGAATGAATATTTGGTCGCCTTTCTTCCTTTCAAAGCACTCGCTATTATAAAAGTTTCGTTAATATATGTATTTTTTAAACATAATAATTTTCCTCCGCAGTCCCGGGATGAGTAATTTCGCGAAA
This sequence comes from Hetaerina americana, assembly GCF_022747635.1. Taxonomy (NCBI): domain Eukaryota; kingdom Metazoa; phylum Arthropoda; class Insecta; order Odonata; family Calopterygidae; genus Hetaerina; species Hetaerina americana. The sequence continues at coordinate 105,251 of NW_027287045.1, read as the reverse complement.
CAATTTTCGTGTAAGTTTTTCTTCCAAGTGCTTTTTTAAAGGCTCTTCATTCATCAAATGAAAATTTGTTTCTTTCTTTACCTTTCAAAACGGTCGTTTTTGAGAAAATGGTATCATTTATACGTATTTCTTGCAAGCATAATATTTTCCAGCCGCAGTCCCGGGATGAGAAATTTCGTGATTCAAGCGACTCGTTTCGTTGTTCCCCCGAGGGTTTTTTTGGAAGCCTGTTAGTTTTAATTGTAAATTTGTTTGACACTTTTCATTTCCAAACGGCAGTTATTCAGAAAATTTTCGTATTCAAACTTATTTCTTACAAACAAAATTTTCCTTCCGCAGTACCGGGATGAGAAATTTTGTGATTCAATTCTGGCGTTTAGTTTTACCTCAGCGGTTTTTTAAAGCTTAAAATTCATTGAATGAATATTTTGTGGCCTCTCTTCCTTTAAAGGCAGTCGCTGTTATAAAAGTTTCGTTAATATACTTATTTTTTAAACATAATAATTTTCCTCCGCAGTCCCGGGATGAAAAATTTCGCGAATCAATTCTTGTCTAAATTTTTCTTCGAAGTGCTTTTTTAAAAGCTTTTCATTCATCAAATGAAAATTTGTTCTTTCTATACCATTCAAAACGGTCGTTTTTGAGAAAATGGTATCATTTTTACGTATTTTTTGCAAGCATAAAGTTTTCCCGCCGCAGTCCCGGGATGAGAAATTTCGTGATTCAAGCGACTCGTTTGGTTGTTCCCCCGAGGGTTTTTTATAAAGACTGTTAGTTTTAATTGTAAATTTGTGTGACTCTTTTCATTTCCAAACGGCAGTTATTGGGAAAATTTTGTGTATTCATACGTTTTTCTTGCAAACAAAATTTTTCATCCGCAGTACCGGGATGAGAAATTTTGTGATTCAATTGTGGCGTTTAGTTTTTACCTCAGCGGTTTTTTAAAGCTTAAAATTCATTGAATGAATATTTTGTCGCCTCTCTTCCTTAAAGGCAGTCGCTGTTATAAAAGTTTCGTTAATATACTTATTTTTTAAACATAATAATTTTCCTCCGCAGTCCCGGGATGAAAAATTTCGCGAATCAATTCTTGTCTAAATTTTTCTTCCAAGTGCTTTTTTAAAAGTTTTTCATTCATCAAATGAAAATTTGTTCTTTCTTTACCATTCAAAACGGTGGTTTTTGAGAAAATGGTATCATTTATACGTATTTCTTGCAAGCATAACGTTTTCCAGCCGCAGTCCCGGGATGAGAAATTTCTTGATTCAAGCGACTCGTTTTGTTGTTCCCCCGAGGGTTTTTTTGAAAGCCTATTAGTTTTAACTAAATTTGTGTGACTCTTTTCACTTCCAAACGGCAGTTATTGAGAAAATTTTCGTTTTCATACGTATTTCTTGCAAACAAAATTTTCATCCGCAGTACCGGGATGAGAAATTTTGTGATTCAATTGTGGCGTTTAGTTTTTACCTCAGCGGTTTTTTAAAGCTTAAAATTCATTGAATGGATATTTGGTCGCCTCTCTTCCTTTAAGGGCAGTCGCTGATATGAAAGTTTCTTTTATATACTTATTTTTTAAACATAATAATTTTCCTCCGCAGTCTCGGGATGAAAAATATCGCGAATCAATTTTAGTGTTTTTCTTCCAAGTGCTTTTTTAAAAGCTTTTCATTCATCAAATGAAAATTTGGTCTTTCTTTACCATTCAAAACGCACGTTTTTGAGAAAATGGTATCATTTATACGTATTTCTTGCAAGCATAATATTTTCCAGCCGCAGTCCCGGGATGAGAAATTTCTTGATTCAAGCGACTCGTTTCGTTGTTCCCCCGAAGGTTTTTTTGAAAGCCTATTAGTTTTAACTGTAAATTTGTGTGACTCTTTTCATTTCCCAACGGCAGTTATTCGGAAAATTTTCGTATTCATACGTTTTTCTATCAAACAAAATTTTTCATCCGCAGTACCGGGATGAGAAATTTTGTGATTCAATTGTGGCGTTTAGTTTTTACCTCAGCGGTTTTTTAAAGTTTAAAATTCATTGAATGAATATTTTGTCGCCTCTCTTCCTTTAAAGGCAGTCGCTGTTATAAAAATTTCGTTAATATACTTATTTTTTAAACATAATAGTTTTCCTCCGCAGTCCCGGGATTAAAAATTTCGCGAATCAATTCTTGTCTAAATTTTTCTTCCAAGTGCTTTTTTAAAAGTTTTTCATTCATCAAATGAAAATTTGTTCTTTCTATACCATTCAAAACGGTCGTTTTTGAGAAAATGCATCATTTATACGTATTTTTTGCAAGCATAAAGTTTTCCAGCCGCAGTCCCGGGATGAGAAATTTCGTGATTCAAGCGACTCGTTTAGTTGTTCCCCCGAGGGTTTTTTATAAAGACTGTTAGTTTTAATTGTAAATTTGTGTTACTCTTTTCATTTCCAAACGGCAGTTATTGGGAAAACTTTCGTATTCAAAGGTATTTCTTGCAAACATAAAATTTTTCATCCGCAGTACCGGGATGAGAAATTTTGTGATTGAATTGTGGCGTTTAGTTTTTACCTCAGCGGTTTTTTAAATCTTAAAATTCATTGAATGAATATTTGGTCGCCTTTCTTCCTTTCAAAGCACTCGCTATTATAAAAGTTTCGTTAATATATGTATTTTTTAAACATAATAATTTTCCTCCGCAGTCCCGGGATGAGTAATTTCGCGAAACAATTTTCGTGTAAGTTTTTCTTCCAAGTGCTTTTTTAAAGGCTCTTCATTCATCAAATGAAAATTTGTTTCTTTCTTTACCTTTCAAAACGGTCGTTTTTGAGAAAATGGTATCATTTATACGTATTTCTTGCAAGCATAATATTTTCCAGCCGCAGTCCCGGGATGAGAAATTTCGTGATTCAAGCGACTCGTTTCGTTGTTCCCCCGAGGGTTTTTTTGGAAGCCTGTTAGTTTTAATTGTAAATTTGTTTGACACTTTTCATTTCCAAACGGCAGTTATTCAGAAAATTTTCGTATTCAAACTTATTTCTTGCAAACAAAATTTTCCTTCCGCAGTACCGGGATGAGAAATTTTGTGATTCAATTCTGGCGTTTAGTTTTACCTCAGCGGTTTTTTAAAGCTTAAAATTCATTGAATGAATATTTTGTGGCCTCTCTTCCTTTAAAGGCAGTCGCTGTTATAAAAGTTTCGTTAATATACTTATTTTTTAAACATAATAATTTTCCTCCGCAGTCCCGGGATGAAAAATTTCGCGAATCAATTCTTGTCTAAATTTTTCTTCGAAGTGCTTTTTTAAAAGCTTTTCATTCATCAAATGAAAATTTGTTCTTTCTATACCATTCAAAACGGTCGTTTTTGAGAAAATGGTATCATTTTTACGTATTTTTTGCAAGCATAAAGTTTTCCCGCCGCAGTCCCGGGATGAGAAATTTCGTGATTCAAGCGACTCGTTTGGTTGTTCCCCCGAGGGTTTTTTATAAAGACTGTTAGTTTTAATTGTAAATTTGTGTGACTCTTTTCATTTCCAAACGGCAGTTATTGGGAAAATTTTGTGTATTCATACGTTTTTCTTGCAAACAAAATTTTTCATCCGCAGTACCGGGATGAGAAATTTTGTGATTCAATTGTGGCGTTTAGTTTTTACCTCAGCGGTTTTTTAAAGCTTAAAATTCATTGAATGAATATTTTGTCGCCTCTCTTCCTTAAAGGCAGTCGCTGTTATAAAAGTTTCGTTAATATACTTATTTTTTAAACATAATAATTTTCCTCCGCAGTCCCGGGATGAAAAATTTCGCGAATCAATTCTTGTCTAAATTTTTCTTCCAAGTGCTTTTTTAAAAGTTTTTCATTCATCAAATGAAAATTTGTTCTTTCTTTACCATTCAAAACGGTGGTTTTTGAGAAAATGGTATCATTTATACGTATTTCTTGCAAGCATAACGTTTTCCAGCCGCAGTCCCGGGATGAGAAATTTCTTGATTCAAGCGACTCGTTTTGTTGTTCCCCCGAGGGTTTTTTTGAAAGCCTATTAGTTTTAACTAAATTTGTGTGACTCTTTTCACTTCCAAACGGCAGTTATTGAGAAAATTTTCGTTTTCATACGTATTTCTTGCAAACAAAATTTTCATCCGCAGTACCGGGATGAGAAATTTTGTGATTCAATTGTGGCGTTTAGTTTTTACCTCAGCGGTTTTTTAAAGCTTAAAATTCATTGAATGGATATTTGGTCGCCTCTCTTCCTTTAAGGGCAGTCGCTGATATGAAAGTTTCTTTTATATACTTATTTTTTAAACATAATAATTTTCCTCCGCAGTCTCGGGATGAAAAATATCGCGAATCAATTTTAGTGTTTTTCTTCCAAGTGCTTTTTTAAAAGCTTTTCATTCATCAAATGAAAATTTGGTCTTTCTTTACCATTCAAAACGCACGTTTTTGAGAAAATGGTATCATTTATACGTATTTCTTGCAAGCATAATATTTTCCAGCCGCAGTCCCGGGATGAGAAATTTCTTGATTCAAGCGACTCGTTTCGTTGTTCCCCCGAAGGTTTTTTTGAAAGCCTATTAGTTTTAACTGTAAATTTGTGTGACTCTTTTCATTTCCCAACGGCAGTTATTCGGAAAATTTTCGTATTCATACGTTTTTCTATCAAACAAAATTTTTCATCCGCAGTACCGGGATGAGAAATTTTGTGATTCAATTGTGGCGTTTAGTTTTTACCTCAGCGGTTTTTTAAAGTTTAAAATTCATTGAATGAATATTTTGTCGCCTCTCTTCCTTTAAAGGCAGTCGCTGTTATAAAAATTTCGTTAATATACTTATTTTTTAAACATAATAGTTTTCCTCCGCAGTCCCGGGATTAAAAATTTCGCGAATCAATTCTTGTCTAAATTTTTCTTCCAAGTGCTTTCTTAAAAGTTTTTCATTCATCAAATGAAAATTTGTTCTTTCTATACCATTCAAAACGGTCGTTTTTGAGAAAATGCATCATTTATACGTATTTTTTGCAAGCATAAAGTTTTCCAGCCGCAGTCCCGGGATGAGAAATTTCGTGATTCAAGCGACTCGTTTAGTTGTTCCCCCGAGGGTTTTTTATAAAGACTGTTAGTTTTAATTGTAAATTTGTGTTACTCTTTTCATTTCCAAACGGCAGTTATTGGGAAAACTTTCGTATTCAAAGGTATTTCTTGCAAACATAAAATTTTTCATCCGCAGTACCGGGATGAGAAATTTTGTGATTGAATTGTGGCGTTTAGTTTTTACCTCAGCGGTTTTTTAAATCTTAAAATTCATTGAATGAATATTTGGTTGCCTCCCTTCCTATCAAAGCAGTCGCTGTTATAAAAGTTTCGTTAATATACGTACTTTTTAAACATAATAATTTTCCTCCGCAGTCCCGGGATGAGAAATTTCGTGAATCAATTTTCGTGTAAGTTTTTCTTCCAAGTATTTTTCCAAAAGCTTTTCATTCATCAAATGAAAATTTGTTCTTTCTTTACCATTCAAAACGGTGGTTTTTGAGAAAATGGTATCATTTATACGTATTTCTTGCAAGCATAACGTTTTCCAGCCGCAGTCCCGGGATGAGAAATTTCGTGATTCAAGCGACTCGTTTAGTTGTTCCCCCGAGGGTTTTTTATAAAGACTGTTAGTTTTAATTGTAAATTTGTGTTACTCTTTTCATTTCCAAACGGCAGTTATTGGGAAAACTTTCGTATTCAAAGGTATTTCTTGCAAACAAAATTTTTCATCCGCAGTACCGGGATGAGAAATTTTGTGATTGAATTGTGGCGTTTAGTTTTTACCTCAGCGGTTTTTAAATCTTAAAATTCATTGAATGAATATTTGGTTGCCTCCCTTCCTTTCAAAGCAGTCGCTGTTATAAAAGTTTCGTTAATATACGTACTTTTTAAACATAATAATTTTCCTCCGCAGTCCCGGGATGAGAAATTTCGTGAATCAATTTTCGTGTAAGTTTTTCTTCCAAGTATTTTTCTAAAAGCTTTTCATTCATCAAATGAAAATTTGTTCTTTCTTTACCATTCAAAACGGTGGTTTTTGAGAAAATGGTATCATTTATACGTATTTCTTGCAAGCATAACGTTTTCCAGCCGCAGTCCCGGGATGAGAAATTTCTTGATTCAAGCGACTCGTTTCGTTGTTCCCCCGAGGGTTTTTTTGAAACCTATTAGTTTTAACTAAATTTGTGTGACTCTTTTCACTTCCAAACGGCAGTTATTGAGAAAATTTTCGTATTCATACGTATTTCTTGCAAATAAAATTTTCATCCGCAGTACCGGGATGAGAAATTTTGTGATTCAATTGTGGCGTTTAGTTTTTACCTCAGCGGTTTTTTAAAGCTTAAAATTCATTAAATGGATATTTGGTCGCCTCTCTTCCTTTAAGGGCAGTCGCTGATATGAAAAATTCGTTTATATACTTATTTTTTAAACATAATAATTTTCCTCCGCAGTCTCGGGATGAAAAATATCGCGAATCAATTTTCGTGTTTTTCTTCCAAGTGCTTTTTTAAAAGCTTTTCATTCATCAAATGAAAATTTGGTCTTTCTTTACCATTCAAAACGCACGTTTTTGAGAAAATGGTATCATTTATACGTATTTCTTGCAAGCATAACGTTTTCCAGCCGCAGTCCCGGGATGAGAAATTTCGTGATTCAAGCGACTCGTTTCGTTGTTCCCCCGAGGGTTTTTTTGGAAGCCTGTTAGTTTTAATTGTAAATTTGTTTGACTCTTTTCATTTCCAAACGGCAGTTATTCAGAAAATTTTCGTATTCAAACTTATTTCTTGCAAACAAAATTTTCCTTCCGCAGTACCGGGATGAGAAATTTTGTGATTCAATTCTGGCGTTTAGTTTTACCTCAGCGGTTTTTTAAAGCTTAAAATTCATTGAATGAATATTTTGTGGCCTCTCTTCCTTTAAAGGCAGTCGCTGTTATAAAAGTTTCGTTAATATACTTATTTTTTAAACATAATAATTTTCCTCCGCAGTCCCGGGATGAAAAATTTCGCGAATCAATTCTTGTCTAAATTTTTCTTCGAAGTGCTTTTTTAAAAGCTTTTCATTCATCAAATGAAAATTTGTTCTTTCTATACCATTCAAAACGGTCGTTTTTGAGAAAATGGTATCATTTATACGTATTTTTTGCAAGCATAAAGTTTTCCCGCCGCAGTCCCGGGATGAGAAATTTCGTGATTCAAGCGACTCGTTTGGTTGTTCCCCCGAGGGTTTTTTATAAAGACTGTTAGTTTTAATTGTAAATTTGTGTGACTCTTTTCATTTCCAAACGGCAGTTATTGGGAAACTTTTCGTATTCATACGTTTTTCTTGCAAACAAATTTTTTCATCCGCAGTACCGGGATGAGAAATTTTGTGATTGAATTGTGGCGTTTAGTTTTTACCTCAGCGGTTTTTCAAAGCTTAAAATTCATTGAATGAATATTTGGTTGCCTCCCTTCCTTTCAAAGCAGTCGCTGTTATAAAAGTTTCGTTAATATACGTACTTTTTAAACATAATAATTTTCCTCCGCAGTCCCGGGATGAGAAATTTCGTGAATCAATTTTCGTGTAAGTTTTTCTTCCAAGTATTTTTCCAAAAGCTTTTCATTCATCAAATGAAAATTTGTTCTTTCTTTACCATTCAAAACGGTGGTTTTTGAGAAAATGGTATCATTTATACGTATTTCTTGCAAGCATAACGTTTTCCAGCCGCAGTCCCGGGATGAGAAATTTCTTGATTCAAGCGACTCGTTTTGTTGTTCCCCCGAGGGTTTTTTTGAAAGCCTATTAGTTTTAACTAAATTTGTGTGACTCTTTTCACTTCCAAACGGCAGTTATTGAGAAAATTTTCGTTTTCATACGTATTTCTTGCAAACAAAATTTTCATCCGCAGTACCGGGATGAGAAATTTTGTGATTCAATTGTGGCGTTTAGTTTTTACCTCAGCGGTTTTTTAAAGCTTAAAATTCATTAAATGGATATTTGGTCGCCTCTCTTCCTTTAAGGGCAGTCGCTGATATGAAAGTTTCTTTTATATACTTATTTTTTAAACATAATAATTTTCCTCCGCAGTCTCGGGATGAAAAATATCGCGAATCAATTTTCGTGTTTTTCTTCCAAGTGCTTTTTTAAAAGCTTTTCATTCATCAAATGAAAATTTGGTCTTTCTTTACCATTCAAAACGCACGTTTTTGAGAAAATGGTATCATTTATACGTATTTCTTGCAAGCATAATATTTTCCAGCCGCAGTCCCGGGATGAGAAATTTCTTGATTCAAGCGACTCGTTTCGTTGTTCCCCCGAAGGTTTTTTTGAAAGCCTATTAGTTTTAACTGTAAATTTGTGTGACTCTTTTCATTTCCCAACGGCAGTTATTGGGAAAATTTTGGTATTCATACGTATTTCTTGCAAACAAAATTTTCATCCGCAGTACCGGGATGAGAAATTTTGTGATTCAATTGTGGCGTTTAGTTTTTACCTCAGCGGTTTTTTAAAGTTTAAAATTCATTGAATGAATATTTTGTCGCCTCTCTTCCTTTAAAGGCAGTCGCTGTTATAAAAATTTCGTTAATATACTTATTTTTTAAACATAATAATTTTCCTCCGCAGTCCCGGGATTAAAAATTTCGTAAATCAATTCTTGTCTAAATTTTTCTTCCAAGTGCTTTTTTAAAAGCTTTTCATTCATCAAATGAAAATTTGTTCTTTCTTTACCATTCAAAACGGTCGTTTTTGAGAAAATGGTATCATTTATACGTATTTTTTGCAAGCATTAAGTTTTCCAGCCGCAGTCCCGGGATGAGAAATTTCGTGATTCAAGCGACTCGTTTAGTTGTTCCCCCGAGGGTTTTTTAAAAAGACTGTTAGTTTTAATTGTAAATTTGTGTGACTCTTTTCATTTCCAAACGGCAGTTATTGGGAAAATTTTCGTATTCATACGTTTTTCTTGCAAACAAAATTTTTCATCCGCAGTACCGGGATGAGAAATTTTGTGATTCAATTGTGGCGTTTAGTTTTTACCTCAACGATTTTTTAAAGCTTAAAATTCATTGAATGAATATTTTGTCGCCTCTCTTCCTTTAAAGGCAGTCGCTGTTATAAAAGTTTCGTTAATATACTTATTTTTTAAACATAATAATTTTCCTCCGCAGTCCCGGGATGAAAAATTTCGCGAATCAATTCTTGTCTAAATTTTTCTTCCAAGTGCTTTTTTAAAAGCTTTTTATTCATCAAATGAAAATTTGTTCTTTCTTTACCATTCAAAACGGTCGTTTTTGAGAAAATGGTATCATTAAACGTATTTTTTGAAAGCATAAAGTTTTCCAGCCGAATTCCCGGGATGAGAAATTTCGTGATTCAAGCGACTCGTTTTGTTGTTCCCCCGAGGGTTTTTTAAAAAGACTGTTAGTTTTAATTGTAAATTTGTGTTACTCTTTTCATTTCCAAACGGCAGTTATTGGGAAAACTTTCGTATTCAAAAGTATTTCTATCAAACATAAAATTTTTCACCCGCAGTACCGGGATGAGAAATTTTGTGATTGAATTGTGGCGTTTAGTTTTAACCTCAGCGGTTTTTTTGAAGCTTAAAATTCATTGAATGAATATTTGGTCGCCTTTCTTCCTTTCAAAGCACTCGCTATTATAAAAGTTTCGTTAATATACGTATTTTTTAAACATAATAATTTTCCTCCGCAGTCCCGGGATGAGTAATTTCGCGAATCAATTTTCGTGTAAGTTTTTCTTCCAAGTGCTTTTTTTAAGGCTCTTCATTCATCAAATGAAAATTTGTTCCTTTCTTTACCTTTCAAAACGGTCGTTTTTGAGAAAATGGTATCATTTATACGTATTTCTTGCAAGCATAACGTTTTCCAGCCGCAGTCCCGGGATGAGAAATTTCGTGATTCAAGCGACTCGTTTAGTTGTTCCCCCGAGGGTTTTTTATAAAGACTGTTAGTTTTAATTGTAAATTTGTGTTACTCTTTTCATTTCCAAACGGCAGTTATTGGGAAAACTTTCGTATTCAAAGGTATTTCTTGCAAACATAAAATTTTTCATCCGCAGTACCGGGATGAGAAATTTTGTGATTGAATTGTGGCGTTTAGTTTTTACCTCAGCGGTTTTTAAATCTTAAAATTCATTGAATGAATATTTGGTTGCCTCCCTTCCTTTCAAAGCAGTCGCTGTTATAAAAGTTTCGTTAATATACGTACTTTTTAAACATAATAATTTTCCTCCGCAGTCCCGGGATGAGAAATTTCGTGAATCAATTTTCGTGTAAGTTTTTCTTCCAAGTATTTTTCTAAAAGCTTTTCATTCATCAAATGAAAATTTGTTCTTTCTTTACCATTCAAAACGGTGGTTTTTGAGAAAATGGTATCATTTATACGTATTTCTTGCAAGCATAACGTTTTCCAGCCGCAGTCCCGGGATGAGAAATTTCTTGATTCAAGCGACTCGTTTCGTTGTTCCCCCGAGGGTTTTTTTGAAAGCCTATTAGTTTTAACTAAATTTGTGTGACTCTTTTCACTTCCAAACGGCAGTTATTGAGAAAATTTTCGTATTCATACGCATTTCTTGCAAACAAAATTTTCATCCGCAGTACCGGGATGAGAAATTTTGTGATTCAATTGTGGCGTTTAGTTTTTACCTCAGCGGTTTTTTAAAGCTTAAAATTCATTAAATGGATATTTGGTCGCCTCTCTTCCTTTAAGGGCTGTCGCTGATATGAAAAATTCGTTTATATACTTATTTTTTAAACATAATAATTTTCCTCCGCAGTCTCGGGATGAAAAATATCGCGAATCAATTTTCGTGTTTTTCTTCCAAGTGCTTTTTTAAAAGCTTTTCATTCATCAAATGAAAATTTGGTCTTTCTTTACCATTCAAAACGCACGTTTTGGAGAAAATGGTATCATTTATACGTATTTCATGCAAGCATAACGTTTTCCAGCCGCAGTCCCGGGATGAGAAATTTCGTGATTCAAGCGACTCGTTTCGTTGTTCCCCCGAGGGTTTTTTTGGAAGCCTGTTAGTTTTAATTGTAAATTTGTTTGACTCTTTTCATTTCCAAACGGCAGTTATTCAGAAAATTTTCGTATTCAAACTTATTTCTTGCAAACAAAATTTTCCTTCCGCAGTACCGGGATGAGAAATTTTGTGATTCAATTGTGGCGTTTAGTTTTACCTCAGCGGTTTTTTAAAGCTTAAAATTCATTGAATGAATATTTTGTGGCCTCTCTTCCTTTAAAGGCAGTCGCTGTTATAAAAGTTTCGTTAATATACTTATTTTTTAAACATAATAATTTTCCTCCGCAGTCCCGGGATGAAAAATTTCGCGAATCAATTCTTGTCTAAATTTTTCTTCGAAGTGCTTTTTTAAAAGCTTTTCATTCATCAAATGAAAATTTGTTCTTTCTATACCATTCAAAACGGTCGTTTTTGAGAAAATGGTATCATTTATACGTATTTTTTGCAAGCATAAAGTTTTCCCGCCGCAGTCCCGGGATGAGAAATTTCGTGATTCAAGCGACTCGTTTGGTTGTTCCCCCGAGGGTTTTTTTATATAGACTGTTAGTTTTAATTGTAAATTTGTGTGACTCTTTTCATTTCCAAACGGCAGTTATTGGGAAAATTTTCGTATTCATACGTTTTTCTTGCAAACAAATTTTTTCATCCGCAGTACCGGGATGAGAAATTTTGTGATTCAATTGTGGCGTTTAGTTTTTACCTCAGCGGTTTTTCAAAGCTTAAAATTCATTGAATGAATATTTTGTCGCCTCTCTTCCTTAAAGGCAGTCGCTGTTATAAAAGTTTCGTTAATATACTTATTTTTTAAACATAATAATTTTCCTCCGCAGTCCCGGGATGAAAAATTTCGCGAATCAATTCTTGTCTAAATTTTTCTTCCAAGTGCTTTTTTAAAAGTTTTTCATTCATCAAATGAAAATTTGTTCTTTCTATACCATTCAAAACGGTCGTTTTTGAGAAAATGCATCATTTATACGTATTTTTTGCAAGCATAAAGTTTTCCAGCCGCAGTCCCGGGATGAGAAATTTCGTGATTCAAGCGACTCGTTTAGTTGTTCCCCCGAGGGTTTTTTATAAAGACTGTTAGTTTTAATTGTAAATTTGTGTTACTCTTTTCATTTCCAAACGGCAGTTATTGGGAAAACTTTCGTATTCAAAGGTATTTCTTGCAAACATAAAATTTTTCATCCGCAGTACCGGGATGAGAAATTTTGTGATTGAATTGTGGCGTTTAGTTTTTACCTCAGCGGTTTTTTAAATCTTAAAATTCATTGAATGAATATTTGGTTGCCTCCCTTCCTATCAAAGCAGTCGCTGTTATAAAAGTTTCGTTAATATACGTACTTTTTAAACATAATAATTTTCCTCCGCAGTCCCGGGATGAGAAATTTCGTGAATCAATTTTCGTGTAAGTTTTTCTTCCAAGTATTTTTCCAAAAGCTTTTCATTCATCAAATGAAAATTTGTTCTTTCTTTACCATTCAAAACGGTGGTTTTTGAGAAAATGGTATCATTTATACGTATTTCTTGCAAGCATAACGTTTTCCAGCCGCAGTCCCGGGATGAGAAATTTCGTGATTCAAGCGACTCGTTTAGTTGTTCCCCCGAGGGTTTTTTATAAAGACTGTTAGTTTTAATTGTAAATTTGTGTTACTCTTTTCATTTCCAAACGGCAGTTATTGGGAAAACTTTCGTATTCAAAGGTATTTCTTGCAAACAAAATTTTTCATCCGCAGTACCGGGATGAGAAATTTTGTGATTGAATTGTGGCGTTTAGTTTTTACCTCAGCGGTTTTTAAATCTTAAAATTCATTGAATGAATATTTCGTTGCCTCCCTTCCTTTCAAAGCAGTCGCTGTTATAAAAGTTTCGTTAATATACGTACTTTTTAAACATAATAATTTTCCTCCGCAGTCCCGGGATGAGAAATTTCGTGAATCAATTTTCGTGTAAGTTTTTCTTCCAAGTATTTTTCTAAAAGCTTTTCATTCATCAAATGAAAATTTGTTCTTTCTTTACCATTCAAAACGGTGGTTTTTGAGAAAATGGTATCATTTATACGTATTTCTTGCAAGCATAACGTTTTCCAGCCGCAGTCCCGGGATGAGAAATTTCTTGATTCAAGCGCCTCGTTTCGTTGTTCCCCCGAGGGTTTTTTTGAAACCTATTAGTTTTAACTAAATTTGTGTGACTCTTTTCACTTCCAAACGGCAGTTATTGAGAAAATTTTCGTATTCATACGTATTTCTTGCAAATAAAATTTTCATCCGCAGTACCGGGATGAGAAATTTTGTGATTCAATTGTGGCGTTTAGTTTTTACCTCAGCGGTTTTTTAAAGCTTAAAATTCATTAAATGGATATTTGGTCGCCTCTCTTCCTTTAAGGGCAGTCGCTGATATGAAAAATTCGTTTATATACTTATTTTTTAAACATAATAATTTTCCTCCGCAGTCTCGGGATGAAAAATATCGCGAATCAATTTTCGTGTTTTTCTTCCAAGTGCTTTTTTAAAAGCTTTTCATTCATCAAATGAAAATTTGGTCTTTCTTTACCATTCAAAACGCACGTTTTTGAGAAAATGGTATCATTTATACGTATTTCTTGCAAGCATAACGTTTTCCAGCCGCAGTCCCGGGATGAGAAATTTCGTGATTCAAGCGACTCGTTTCGTTGTTCCCCCGAGGGTTTTTTTGGAAGCCTGTTAGTTTTAATTGTAAATTTGTTTGACTCTTTTCATTTCCAAACGGCAGTTATTCAGAAAATTTTCGTATTCAAACTTATTTCTTGCAAACAAAATTTTCCTTCCGCAGTACCGGGATGAGAAATTTTGTGATTCAATTCTGGCGTTTAGTTTTACCTCAGCGGTTTTTTAAAGCTTAAAATTCATTGAATGAATATTTTGTGGCCTCTCTTCCTTTAAAGGCAGTCGCTGTTATAAAAGTTTCGTTAATATACTTATTTTTTAAACATAATAATTTTCCTCCGCAGTCCCGGGATGAAAAATTTCGCGAATCAATTCTTGTCTAAATTTTTCTTCGAAGTGCTTTTTTAAAAGCTTTTCATTCATCAAATGAAAATTTGTTCTTTCTATACCATTCAAAACGGTCGTTTTTGAGAAAATGGTATCATTTATACGTATTTTTTGCAAGCATAAAGTTTTCCCGCCGCAGTCCCGGGATGAGAAATTTCGTGATTCAAGCGACTCGTTTGGTTGTTCCCCCGAGGGTTTTTTATAAAGACTGTTAGTTTTAATTGTAAATTTGTGTGACTCTTTTCATTTCCAAACGGCAGTTATTGGGAAAATTTTCGTATTCATACGTTTTTCTTGCAAACAAATTTTTTCATCCGCAGTACCGGGATGAGAAATTTTGTGATTCAATTGTGGCGTTTAGTTTTTACCTCAGCGGTTTTTCAAAGCTTAAAATTCATTGAATGAATATTTTGTCGCCTCTCTTCCTTAAAGGCAGTCGCTGTTATAAAAGTTTCGTTAATATACTTATTTTTTAAACATAATAATTTTCCTCCGCAGTCCCGGGATGAAAAATTTCGCGAATCAATTCTTGTCTAAATTTTTCTTCCAAGTGCTTTTTTAAAAGTTTTTCATTCATCAAATGAAAATTTGTTCTTTCTATACCATTCAAAACGGTCGTTTTTGAGAAAATGCATCATTTATACGTATTTTTTGCAAGCATAAAGTTTTCCAGCCGCAGTCCCGGGATGAGAAATTTCGTGATTCAAGCGACTCGTTTAGTTGTTCCCCCGAGGGTTTTTTATAAAGACTGTTAGTTTTAATTGTAAATTTGTGTTACTCTTTTCATTTCCAAACGGCAGTTATTGGGAAAACTTTCGTATTCAAAGGTATTTCTTGCAAACATAAAATTTTTCATCCGCAGTACCGGGATGAGAAATTTTGTGATTGAATTGTGGCGTTTAGTTTTTACCTCAGCGGTTTTATAAATCTTAAAATTCATTGAATGAATATTTGGTTGCCTCCCTTCCTTTCAAAGCAGTCGCTGTTATAAAAGTTTCGTTAATATACGTACTTTTTAAACATAATAATTTTCCTCCGCAGTCCCGGGATGAGAAATTTCGTGAATCAATTTTCGTGTAAGTTTTTCTTCCAAGTATTTTTCCAAAAGCTTTTCATTCATCAAATGAAAATTTGTTCTTTCTTTACCATTCAAAACGGTGGTTTTTGAGAAAATGGTATCATTTATACGTATTTCTTGCAAGCATAACGTTTTCCAGCCGCAGTCCCGGGATGAGAAATTTCTTGATTCAAGCGACTCGTTTTGTTGTTCCCCCGAGGGTTTTTTTGAAAGCCTATTAGTTTTAACTAAATTTGTGTGACTCTTTTCACTTCCAAACGGCAGTTATTGAGAAAATTTTCGTTTTCATACGTATTTCTTGCAAACAAAATTTTCATCCGCAGTACCGGGATGAGAAATTTTGTGATTCAATTGTGGCGTTTAGTTTTTACCTCAGCGGTATTTTAAAGCTTAAAATTCATTAAATGGATATTTGGTCGCCTCTCTTCCTTTAAGGGCAGTCGCTGATATGAAAGTTTCTTTTATATACTTATTTTTTAAACATAATAATTTTCCTCCGCAGTCTCGGGATGAAAAATATCGCGAATCAATTTTCGTGTTTTTCTTCCAAGTGCTTTTTTAAAAGCTTTTCATTCATCAAATGAAAATTTGGTCTTTCTTTACCATTCAAAACGCACGTTTTTGAGAAAATGGTATCATTTATACGTATTTCTTGCAAGCATAATATTTTCCAGCCGCAGTCCCGGGATGAGAAATTTCTTGATTCAAGCGACTCGTTTCGTTGTTCCCCCGAAGGTTTTTTTGAAAGCCTATTAGTTTTAACTGTAAATTTGTGTGACTCTTTTCATTTCCCAACGGCAGTTATTGGGAAAATTTTCGTATTCATACGTTTTTCTATCAAACAAAATTTTTCATCCGCAGTCCCGGGATGAGAAATTTTGTGATTCAATTGTGGCGTTTAGTTTTTACCTCAGCGGTTTTTTAAAGTTTAAAATTCATTGAATGAATATTTTGTCGCCTCTCTTCATTTAAAGGCAGTCGCTGTTATAAAAATTTCGTTAATATATTTATTTTTTAAACATAATAGTTTTCCTCCGCAGTCCCGGGATTAAAAATTTCGCGAATCAATTCTTGTCTAAATTTTTCTTCCAAGTGCTTTTTTAAAAGCTTTTTATTCATCAAATGAAAATTTGTTCTTTCTTTACCATTCAAAACGGTCGTTTTTGAGAAAATGGTATCATTAAACGTATTTTTTGAAAGCATAAAGTTTTCCAGCCGAAGTCCCGGGATGTGAAATTTCGTGATTCAAGCGACTCGTTTTGTTGTTCCCCCGAGGGTTTTTTAAAAAGACTGTTAGTTTTAATTGCAAATTTGTGTTACTCTTTTCATTTCCAAACGGCAGTTATTGGGAAAACTTTCGTATTCAAAAGTATTTCTATCAAACATAAAATTTTTCATCCGCAGTACCGGGATGAGAAATTTTGTGATTGAATTGTGGCGTTTAGTTTTAACCTCAGCGGTTTTTTTGAAGCTTAAAATTCATTGAATGAATATTTGGTCGCCTTTCTTCCTTTCAAAGCACTCGCTATTATAAAAGTTTCGTTTATATACTTATTTTTTAAACATAATAATTTTCCTCCGCAGTCTCGGGATGAAAAATATCGCGAATCAATTTTCGTGTAATTTTTTCTTCCAAGTGCTTTTTTAAAAGCTTGTCATTCATCAAATGAAAATTTGTTCTTTCTATACCATTCAAAACGGTCGTTTTTGAGAAAATGGTATCATTTATACGTATTTTTTGCAAGCATAAAGTTTTCCAGCCGCAGTCCCGGGATGAGAAATTTCGTGATTCAAGCGACTCGTTTAGTTGTTCCCCCGAGGGTTTTTTATTAAGACTGTTAGTTTTAATTGTGAATTTGTGTTACTCTTTTCATCTCCAAACGGCAGTTATTGGGAAAACTTTCGTATTCAAAGGTATTTCTTGCAAACATAAAATTTTTCATCCGCAGTACCGGGATGAGAAATTTTGTGATTGAATTGTGTCGCTTAGTTTTTACCTCAGCGGTTTTTTAAATCTTAAAATTCATTGAATGAATATTTGGTTGCCTCCCTTCCTTTCAAAGCAGTCGCTGTTATAAAAGTTTCGTTAATATACGTACTTTTTAAACATAATAATTTTCCTCCGCAGTCCCGGGATGAGAAATTTCGTGAATTAATTTTTGTGTAAGTTTTTCTTCCAAGTATTTTTCTAAAAGCTTTTCATTCATCAAATGAAAATTTGTTCTTTCTTTACCATTCAAAACGGTGGTTTTTGAGAAAATGGTATCATTTATACGTATTTCTTGCAAGCATAACGTTTTCCAGCCGCAGGTTCGGGATGAGAAATTTCTTGATTCAAGCGACTCGTTTTGTTGTTCCCCCGAGGGTTTTTTTGAAAGCCTATTAGTTTTAACTAAATTTGTGTGACTCTTTTCACTTCCAAACGGCAGTTATTGAGAAAATTTTCGTTTTCATACGTATTTCTTGCAAACAAAATTTTCATCCGCAGTACCGGGATGAGAAATTTTGTGATTCAATTGTGGCGTTTAGTTTTTACCTCAGCGGTTTTTTAAAGCTTAAAATTCATTGAATGGATATTTGGTCGCCTCTCTTACTTTAAGGGCAGTCGCTGATATGAAAGTTTCTTTTATATACTTATTTTTTAAACATAATAATTTTCCTCCGCAGTCTCGGGATGAAAAATATCGCGAATCAATTTTCGTGTTTTTCTTCGAAGTGCTTTTTTAAAAGCTTTTCATTCATCAAATGAAAATTTGGTCTTTCTTTACCATTCAAAACGCACGTTTTTGAGAAAATGGTATCATTTATACGTATTTCTTGCAAGCATAATATTTTCCAGCCGCAGTCCCGGGATGAGAAATTTCTTGATTCAAGCGACTCGTTTCGTTGTTCCCCCGAAGGTTTTTTTGAAAGCCTATTAGTTTTAACTGTAAATTTGTGTGACTCTTTTCATTTCCAAACGGCAGTTATTGGGAAAACTTTCGTATTCAAAGGTATTTCTTACAAACATAAAATTTTTCATCCGCAGTACCGGGATGAGAAATTTTGTGATTGAATTGTGGCGTTTAGTTTTTACCTCAGCGGTTTTTTAAATCTTAAAATTCATTGAATGAATATTTGGTTGCCTCCCTTCCTTTCAAAGCAGTCGCTGTTATACAAGTTTCGTTAATATACGTACTTTTTAAACATAATAATTTTCCTCCGCAGTCCCGGGATGAGAAATTTCGTGAATCAATTTTCGTGTAAGTTTTTCTTCCAAGTATTTTTCTAAAAGCTTTTCATTCATCAAATGAAAATTTGATCTTTCTTTACCATTCAAAACGGTCGTTTTTGAGAAAATGGTATCATTTATACGTATTTTTTGCAAGCATTAAGTTTTCCAGCCGCAGTCCCGGGATGAGAAATTTCGTGATTCAAGCGACTCGTTTAGTTGTTCCCCCGAGGGTTTTTTAAAAAGACTGTTAGTGTTAATTGTAAATTTGTGTGACTCTTTTCATTTCCAAACGGCAGTTATTGGGAAAATTTTCGTATTCATACGTTTTTCTTGCAAACAAAATTTTTTATCCGCAGTACCGGGATGAGAAATTTTGTGATTCAATTGTGGCGTTTAGTTTTTACCTCAACGATTTTTTAAAGCTTAAAATTCATTGAATGAATATTTTGTCGCCTCTCTTCCTTTAAAGGCAGTCGCTGTTATAAAAGTTTCGTTAATATACTTATTTTTTAAACATAATAATTTTCCTCCGCAGTCCCGGGATGAAAAATTTCGCGAATCAATTCTTGTCTAAATTTTTCTTCCAAGTGCTTTTTTAAAAGCTTTTTATTCATCAAATGAAAATTTGTTCTTTCTTTACCATTCAAAACGGTCGTTTTTGAGAAAATGGTATCATTAAACGTATTTTTTGAAAGCATAAAGTTTTCCAGCCGAATTCCCGGGATGAAAAATTTCGTGATTCAAGCGACTCGTTTTGTTGTTCCCCCGAGGGTTTTTTAAAAAGACTGTTAGTTTTAATTGTAAATTTGTGTTACTCTTTTCATTTCCAAACGGCAGTTATTGGGAAAACTTTCGTATTCAAAAGTATTTCTATCAAACATAAAATTTTTCATCCGCAGTACCGGGATGAGAAATTTTGTGATTGAATTGTGGCGTTTAGTTTTAACCTCAGCGGTTTTTTTGAAGCTTAAAATTCATTGAATGAATATGTGGTCGCCTTTCTTCCTTTCAAAGCACTCGCTATTATAAAAGTTTCGTTAATATACGTATTTTTTAAACATAATAATTTTCTTCCGCAGTCCCGGGATGAGTAATTTCGCGAATCAATTTTCGTGTAAGTTTTTCTTCCAAGTGCTTTTTTTAAGGCTCTTCATTCATCAAATGAAAATTTGTTCCTTTCTTTACCTTTCAAAACGGTCGTTTTTGAGAAAATGGTATCATTTATACGTATTTCTTGCAAGCATAACGTTTTCCAGCCGCAGTCCCGGGATGAGAAATTTCGTGATTCAAGCGACTCGTTTAGTTGTTCCCCCGAGGGTTTTTTATAAAGACTGTTAGTTTTAATTGTAAATTTGTGTTACTCTTTTCATTTCGAAGCGGCAGTTATTGGGAAAACTTTCGTATTCAAAGGTATTTCTTGCAAACATAAAATTTTTCATCCGCAGTACCGGGATGAGAAATTTTGTAATTCAATTGTGGCGTTTAGTTTTTACCTCAGCGGTTTTTTAAAGCTTAAAATTCATTGAATGGATATTTGGTCGCCTCTCTTTCTTTAAGGGCAGTCGCTGATATAAAAGTTTCGTTTATATACTTATTTTTTAAACATAATAATTTTCCTCCGCAGTCTCGGGATGAAAAATATCGCGAATCAATTTTCGTGTTTTTCTTCCAAGTGCTTTTTTAAAAGCTTTTCATTCATCAAATGAAAATTTGGTCTTTCTTTACCATTCAAAACGCACGTTTTTGAGAAAATGGTATCATTTATACGTATTTCTTGCAAGCATAATATTTTCCAGCCGCAGTCCCGGGATGAGAAATTTCTTGATTCAAGCGACTCGTTTCGTTGTTCCCCCGAAGGTTTTTTTGAAAGCCTATTAGTTTTAACTGTAAATTTGTGTGACTCTTTTCATTTCCCAACGGCAGTTATTGGGAAAATTTTCGTATTCATACGTTTTTCTTGCAAACAAAATTTTTCATCCGCAGTACCGGGATGAGAAATTTTGTGATTCAATTGTGGCGTTTAGTTTTTACCTCAGCGGTTTTTTAAAGTTTAAAATTCATTGAATGAATATTTTGTCGCCTCTCTTCCTTTAAAGGCAGTCGCTGTTATAAAAGTTTCGTTAATATACTTATTTTTTAAACATAATAATTTTCCTCCGCAGTCCCGGGATTTAAAATTTCGCGAATCAATTCTTGTCTAAATTTTTCTTCCAAGTGCTTTTTTAAAAGCTTTTCATTCATCAAATGAAAATTTGTTCTTTCTTTACCATTCAAAACGGTCGTTTTTGAGATAATGGTATCATTTATACGTATTTTTTGCAAGCATTAAGTTTTCCAGCCGCAGTCCCGGGATGAGAAATTTCGTGATTCAAGCGACTCGTTTAGTTGTTCCCCCGAGGGTTTTTTAAAAAGACTGTTAGTTTTAATTGTAAATTTGTGTGACTCTTTTCATTTCCAAACGGCAGTTATTGCGAAAATTTTCGTATTCATACGTTTTTCTTGCAAACAAAATTTTTCATCCGCAGTACCAGGATGAGAAATTTTGTGATTCAATTGTGGCGTTTAGTTTTTACCTCAGCGGTTTTTTAAAGCTTAAAATTCATTGAATGAATATTTTGTCGCCTCTCTTCCTTTAAAGGCAGTCGCTGTTATAAAAGTTTCGTTAATATACTTATTTTTTAAACATAATAATTTTCCTCCGCAGTCCCGGGATAAAAAATTCCGCGAATCAATTCTTGTCTAAATTTTTCTTCCAAGTGCTTTTTTAAAAGCTTTTCATTCATCAAATGAAAATTTGTTCTTTCTTTACCATTCAAAACGGTCGTTTTTGAGAAAATGGTATCATTAAACGTATTTTTTGAAAGCATAAAGTTTTCCAGCCGCAGTCCCGGGATGAGAAATTTCGTGATTCAAGCGACTCGTTTTGTTGTTCCCCCGAGGGTTTTTTAAAAAGACTGTTAGTTTTAATTGTAAATTTGTGTTACTCTTTTCATTTCCAAACGGCAGTTATTGGGAAAACTTTCGTATTCAAAAGTATTTCTATCAAACATAAAATTTTTCATCCGCAGTACCGGGATGAGAAATTTTGTTATTGAATTGTGGCGTTTAGTTTTAACCTCAGCGGTTTTTTTGAAGCTTAAAATTCATTGAATGAATATTTGGTCGCCTTTCTTCCTTTCAAAGCACTCGCTATTATAAAAGTTTCGTTAATATACGTATTTTTTTAACATAATAATTTTCCTCCGCAGTCCCGGGATGAGTAATTTCGCGAATCAATTTTCGTGTAAGTTTTTCTTCCAAGTGCTTTTTTAAAGGCTCTTCATTCATCAAATGAAAATTTGTTCTTTCTTTACCCTTCAAAACGGTCGTTTTTGAGAAAATGGTATCATTTACACGTATTTCTTGCAAGCATAACGTTTTCCAGCCGCAGTCCCGGGATGAGAAATTTCGTGATTCAAGCGATGCGTTTCGTTGTTTCCCGGAGGGTTTTTTTGAAAGCCTATTAGTTTTAACTGTAAATTTGTGTGACTCTTTTCACTTCCAAACGACAGTTATTGAGAAAATTTTCGTATTCATACGTATTTCTTGCAAACAAAATTTACATCCGCAGTACCGGGATGAGAAATTTTGTGATTCAATTGTGGCGTTTAGTTTTTACCTCAGCGGTTTTTTAAAGCTTAAAATTCATTGAATGAATATTTGGTCGCCTCTCTTCCTTTAAGGGCAGTCGCTGATATGAAAGTTTCGTTTATATACTTATTTTTTAAACATAATAATTTTCCTCCGCAGTCTCGGGATGAAAAATATCGCGAATCAATTTTCGTGTTTTTCTTCCAAGTGCTTTTTTAAAAGCTTTTCATTCATCAAATGAAAATTTGGTCTTTCTTTACCATTCAAAACGCACGTTTTTGAGAAAATGGTATCATTTATACGTATTTTTTGAAAGCATAAAGTTTTCCAGCCGCAGTCCCAGGATGAGAAATTTCGTGATTCAAGCGACTCGTTTTGTTGTTCCCCCGAGGGTTTTTTAAAAAGTCTGTTAGTTTTAATTGTAAATTTGTGTTACTCTTTTCATTTCCAAACGGCAGTTATTGGGAAAACTTTCGTATTCAAAAGTATTTCTATCAAACATAAAATTTTTCATCCGCAGTACCGGGATGAGAAATTTTGTGATTGAATTGTGGCGTTTAGTTTTAACCTCAGCGGTTTTTTAAATCTTAAAATTCATTGAATGAATATTTGGTCGCCTTTCTTCCTTTCAAAGCACTCGCTATTATAAAAGTTTCGTTAATATACGTACTTTTTAAACATAATAATTTTCCTCCGCAGTCCCGGGATGAGAAATTTCGTGAATTAATTTTTGTGTAAGTTTTTCTTCCAAGTATTTTTCTAAAAGCTTTTCATTCATCAAATGAAAATTTGTTCTTTCTTTACCATTCAAAACGGTGGTTTTTGAGAAAATGGTATCATTTATACGTATTTCTTGCAAGCATAACGTTTTCCAGCCGCAGGTTCGGGATGAGAAATTTCTTGATTCAAGCGACTCGTTTTGTTGTTCCCCCGAGGGTTTTTTTGAAAGCCTATTAGTTTTAACTAAATTTGTGTGACTCTTTTCACTTCCAAACGGCAGTTATTGAGAAAATTTTCGTTTTCATACGTATTTCTTGCAAACAAAATTTTCATCCGCAGTACCGGGATGAGAAATTTTGTGATTCAATTGTGGCGTTTAGTTTTTACCTCAGCGGTTTTTTAAAGCTTAAAATTCATTGAATGGATATTTGGTCGCCTCTCTTACTTTAAGGGCAGTCGCTGATATGAAAGTTTCTTTTATATACTTATTTTTTAAACATAATAATTTTCCTCCGCAGTCTCGGGATGAAAAATATCGCGAATCAATTTTCGTGTTTTTCTTCGAAGTGCTTTTTTAAAAGCTTTTCATTCATCAAATGAAAATTTGGTCTTTCTTTACCATTCAAAACGCACGTTTTTGAGAAAATGGTATCATTTATACGTATTTCTTGCAAGCATAATATTTTCCAGCCGCAGTCCCGGGATGAGAAATTTCTTGATTCAAGCGACTCGTTTCGTTGTTCCCCCGAAGGTTTTTTTGAAAGCCTATTAGTTTTAACTGTAAATTTGTGTGACTCTTTTCATTTCCAAACGGCAGTTATTGGGAAAACTTTCGTATTCAAAGGTATTTCTTACAAACATAAAATTTTTCATCCGCAGTACCGGGATGAGAAATTTTGTGATTGAATTGTGGCGTTTAGTTTTTACCTCAGCGGTTTTTTAAATCTTAAAATTCATTGAATGAATATTTGGTTGCCTCCCTTCCTTTCAAAGCAGTCGCTGTTATACAAGTTTCGTTAATATACGTACTTTTTAAACATAATAATTTTCCTCCGCAGTCCCGGGATGAGAAATTTCGTGAATCAATTTTCGTGTAAGTTTTTCTTCCAAGTATTTTTCTAAAAGCTTTTCATTCATCAAATGAAAATTTGATCTTTCTTTACCATTCAAAACGGTCGTTTTTGAGAAAATGGTATCATTTATACGTATTTTTTGCAAGCATTAAGTTTTCCAGCCGCAGTCCCGGGATGAGAAATTTCGTGATTCAAGCGACTCGTTTAGTTGTTCCCCCGAGGGTTTTTTAAAAAGACTGTTAGTGTTAATTGTAAATTTGTGTGACTCTTTTCATTTCCAAACGGCAGTTATTGGGAAAATTTTCGTATTCATACGTTTTTCTTGCAAACAAAATTTTTTATCCGCAGTACCGGGATGAGAAATTTTGTGATTCAATTGTGGCGTTTAGTTTTTACCTCAACGATTTTTTAAAGCTTAAAATTCATTGAATGAATATTTTGTCGCCTCTCTTCCTTTAAAGGCAGTCGCTGTTATAAAAGTTTCGTTAATATACTTATTTTTTAAACATAATAATTTTCCTCCGCAGTCCCGGGATGAAAAATTTCGCGAATCAATTCTTGTCTAAATTTTTCTTCCAAGTGCTTTTTTAAAAGCTTTTTATTCATCAAATGAAAATTTGTTCTTTCTTTACCATTCAAAACGGTCGTTTTTGAGAAAATGGTATCATTAAACGTATTTTTTGAAAGCATAAAGTTTTCCAGCCGAATTCCCGGGATGAAAAATTTCGTGATTCAAGCGACTCGTTTTGTTGTTCCCCCGAGGGTTTTTTAAAAAGACTGTTAGTTTTAATTGTAAATTTGTGTTACTCTTTTCATTTCCAAACGGCAGTTATTGGGAAAACTTTCGTATTCAAAAGTATTTCTATCAAACATAAAATTTTTCATCCGCAGTACCGGGATGAGAAATTTTGTGATTGAATTGTGGCGTTTAGTTTTAACCTCAGCGGTTTTTTTGAAGCTTAAAATTCATTGAATGAATATGTGGTCGCCTTTCTTCCTTTCAAAGCACTCGCTATTATAAAAGTTTCGTTAATATACGTATTTTTTAAACATAATAATTTTCTTCCGCAGTCCCGGGATGAGTAATTTCGCGAATCAATTTTCGTGTAAGTTTTTCTTCCAAGTGCTTTTTTTAAGGCTCTTCATTCATCAAATGAAAATTTGTTCCTTTCTTTACCTTTCAAAACGGTCGTTTTTGAGAAAATGGTATCATTTATACGTATTTCTTGCAAGCATAACGTTTTCCAGCCGCAGTCCCGGGATGAGAAATTTCGTGATTCAAGCGACTCGTTTAGTTGTTCCCCCGAGGGTTTTTTATAAAGACTGTTAGTTTTAATTGTAAATTTGTGTTACTCTTTTCATTTCGAAGCGGCAGTTATTGGGAAAACTTTCGTATTCAAAGGTATTTCTTGCAAACATAAAATTTTTCATCCGCAGTACCGGGATGAGAAATTTTGTAATTCAATTGTGGCGTTTAGTTTTTACCTCAGCGGTTTTTTAAAGCTTAAAATTCATTGAATGGATATTTGGTCGCCTCTCTTTCTTTAAGGGCAGTCGCTGATATAAAAGTTTCGTTTATATACTTATTTTTTAAACATAATAATTTTCCTCCGCAGTCTCGGGATGAAAAATATCGCGAATCAATTTTCGTGTTTTTCTTCCAAGTGCTTTTTTAAAAGCTTTTCATTCATCAAATGAAAATTTGGTCTTTCTTTACCATTCAAAACGCACGTTTTTGAGAAAATGGTATCATTTATACGTATTTCTTGCAAGCATAATATTTTCCAGCCGCAGTCCCGGGATGAGAAATTTCTTGATTCAAGCGACTCGTTTCGTTGTTCCCCCGAAGGTTTTTTTGAAAGCCTATTAGTTTTAACTGTAAATTTGTGTGACTCTTTTCATTTCCCAACGGCAGTTATTGGGAAAATTTTCGTATTCATACGTTTTTCTTGCAAACAAAATTTTTCATCCGCAGTACCGGGATGAGAAATTTTGTGATTCAATTGTGGCGTTTAGTTTTTACCTCAGCGGTTTTTTAAAGTTTAAAATTCATTGAATGAATATTTTGTCGCCTCTCTTCCTTTAAAGGCAGTCGCTGTTATAAAAGTTTCGTTAATATACTTATTTTTTAAACATAATAATTTTCCTCCGCAGTCCCGGGATTTAAAATTTCGCGAATCAATTCTTGTCTAAATTTTTCTTCCAAGTGCTTTTTTAAAAGCTTTTCATTCATCAAATGAAAATTTGTTCTTTCTTTACCATTCAAAACGGTCGTTTTTGAGATAATGGTATCATTTATACGTATTTTTTGCAAGCATTAAGTTTTCCAGCCGCAGTCCCGGGATGAGAAATTTCGTGATTCAAGCGACTCGTTTAGTTGTTCCCCCGAGGGTTTTTTAAAAAGACTGTTAGTTTTAATTGTAAATTTGTGTGACTCTTTTCATTTCCAAACGGCAGTTATTGCGAAAATTTTCGTATTCATACGTTTTTCTTGCAAACAAAATTTTTCATCCGCAGTACCAGGATGAGAAATTTTGTGATTCAATTGTGGCGTTTAGTTTTTACCTCAGCGGTTTTTTAAAGCTTAAAATTCATTGAATGAATATTTTGTCGCCTCTCTTCCTTTAAAGGCAGTCGCTGTTATAAAAGTTTCGTTAATATACTTATTTTTTAAACATAATAATTTTCCTCCGCAGTCCCGGGATAAAAAATTCCGCGAATCAATTCTTGTCTAAATTTTTCTTCCAAGTGCTTTTTTAAAAGCTTTTCATTCATCAAATGAAAATTTGTTCTTTCTTTACCATTCAAAACGGTCGTTTTTGAGAAAATGGTATCATTAAACGTATTTTTTGAAAGCATAAAGTTTTCCAGCCGCAGTCCCGGGATGAGAAATTTCGTGATTCAAGCGACTCGTTTTGTTGTTCCCCCGAGGGTTTTTTAAAAAGACTGTTAGTTTTAATTGTAAATTTGTGTTACTCTTTTCATTTCCAAACGGCAGTTATTGGGAAAACTTTCGTATTCAAAAGTATTTCTATCAAACATAAAATTTTTCATCCGCAGTACCGGGATGAGAAATTTTGTTATTGAATTGTGGCGTTTAGTTTTAACCTCAGCGGTTTTTTTGAAGCTTAAAATTCATTGAATGAATATTTGGTCGCCTTTCTTCCTTTCAAAGCACTCGCTATTATAAAAGTTTCGTTAATATACGTATTTTTTTAACATAATAATTTTCCTCCGCAGTCCCGGGATGAGTAATTTCGCGAATCAATTTTCGTGTAAGTTTTTCTTCCAAGTGCTTTTTTAAAGGCTCTTCATTCATCAAATGAAAATTTGTTCTTTCTTTACCCTTCAAAACGGTCGTTTTTGAGAAAATGGTATCATTTATACGTATTTCTTGCAAGCATAACGTTTTCCAGCCGCAGTCCCGGGATGAGAAATTTCGTGATTCAAGCGATGCGTTTCGTTGTTTCCCGGAGGGTTTTTTTGAAAGCCTATTAGTTTTAACTGTAAATTTGTGTGACTCTTTTCACTTCCAAACGACAGTTATTGAGAAAATTTTCGTATTCATACGTATTTCTTGCAAACAAAATTTACATCCGCAGTACCGGGATGAGAAATTTTGTGATTCAATTGTGGCGTTTAGTTTTTACCTCAGCGGTTTTTTAAAGCTTAAAATTCATTGAATGAATATTTGGTCGCCTCTCTTCCTTTAAGGGCAGTCGCTGATATGAAAGTTTCGTTTATATACTTATTTTTTAAACATAATAATTTTCCTCCGCAGTCTCGGGATGAAAAATATCGCGAATCAATTTTCGTGTTTTTCTTCCAAGTGCTTTTTTAAAAGCTTTTCATTCATCAAATGAAAATTTGGTCTTTCTTTACCATTCAAAACGCACGTTTTTGAGAAAATGGTATCATTTATACGTATTTTTTGAAAGCATAAAGTTTTCCAGCCGCAGTCCCAGGATGAGAAATTTCGTGATTCAAGCGACTCGTTTTGTTGTTCCCCCGAGGGTTTTTTAAAAAGTCTGTTAGTTTTAATTGTAAATTTGTGTTACTCTTTTCATTTCCAAACGGCAGTTATTGGGAAAACTTTCGTATTCAAAAGTATTTCTATCAAACATAAAATTTTTCATCCGCAGTACCGGGATGAGAAATTTTGTGATTGAATTGTGGCGTTTAGTTTTAAACTCAGCGGTTTTTTTGAAGCTTAAAATTCATTGAATGAATATTTGGTCGCCTTTCTTCCTTTCAAAGCACTCGCTATTATAAAAGTTTCATAAATATACGTATTTTTTAAACATAATAATTTTCCTCCGCAGCCCCGGGATGAGTAATTTCGCGAATCAATTTTCGTGTAGGTTTTTCTTCCAAGTGCTTTTTAAAAGGCTCTTCATTCATCAAATGAAAATTTATTCCTTTCTTTACCTTTCAAAACGGTCGTTTTTGAGAAAATGGTATCATTTATACGTATTTTTTGCAAGCATTAAGTTTTCCAGCCGCAGTCCCGGGATGAGAAATTTCGTGATTCAAGCGACTCGTTTAGTTGTTCCCCCGAGGGTTTTTTAAAAAGACTTAGTTTTAATTGTAAATTTGTGTGACTCTTTTCATTTCCAAACGGCAGTTATTGGGAAAATTTTCGTATTCATACGTTTTTCTGGCAAACAAAATTTTTCATCCGCAGTACCGGGATGAGAAATTTTGTGATTCAATTGTGGCGTTTAGTTTTAACCTCAGCGGTTTTTTAAAGCTTAAAATTCATTGAATGAATATTTTGTCGCCTCTCTTCCTTTAAAGGCAGTCGCTGTTATAAAAGTTTCGTTAATATACTTATTTTTAAAACATAATAATTTTCCTCCGCAGTCCCGGGATGAAAAATTTCGCGAATCAATTCTTGTCTAAATTTTTCTTCCAAGTGCTTTTTTAAAAGCTTTTCATTCATCAAATGAAAATTTGTTCTTTCTTTACCATTCAAAACGGTCGTTTTTGAGAAATTGGTATCATTTATACGTATTTCTTGCAAGCATAACGTTTTCTAGCCGCAATCCCGGGATAAGAAATTTCGTGATTCAAGCGACTCGTTTAGTTGTTCCCCCGAGGGTTTTTTTGAAAGCCTGTTAGTTTTAATTGTAAATTTGTGTTTTTTTTCCTTTCCAAACGGCAGTTATTGGGAAAACTTTTGTATTCAAACATATTTCTTGCAAAAATAAAATTTTTCATCCGCAGTCCCGTGATGAGAAATTTTGTGATTTAATTGTTGCGTTTAGTTTTAACCTCAGCGGTTTTTTTGAAGCTTAAAATTCATTGAATGAATATTTGGTCGCCTTTCTCCCTTTCAAAGCACTCGCTTTTATAAAAGTTTCGTTAATATACGTATTTTTTAAACATAATAATTTTCCTCCGCAGTCCTGGGATGAGTAATTTCGCGAATCAATTTTCGTGTAAGTTTTTCTTCCAAGTGCTTTTTTAAAGGCTCTTCATTCATCAAATGAAAATTTGTTCCTTTCTTTACCATTCAAAACGGTCGTTTTTGAGAAAATGGTATCATTTATACGTATTTCTTGCAAGCATAACGTTTTCCAGCCGCAGTCCCGGGATGAGAAATTTCTTGATTCAAGCGACTCGTTTCTTTGTTCCCCCGAGGGTTTTTTTGAAAGCCTATTAGTTTAAACTGTAAATTTGTGTGACTCTTTTCACTTCCAAACGGCAGTTATTGAGAAAATTTTCGTATTCATACGTATTTCTTGCAAACAAAATTTTCATCCGCAGTACCGGGATGAGAAATTTTGTGATTCAATTGTGGCGTTTAGTTTTTACCTCAGCGGTTTTTTAAAGCTTAAAATTCATTGAATGGATATTTGGTCGCCTCTCTTCCTTTAAGGGCAGTCGCTGATATGAAAGTTTCGTTTATATACTTATTTTTTAAACATAATAATTTTCCTCCGCAGTCTCGGGATGAAAAATATCGCGAATCAATTTTCGTGTTTTTCTTCCAAGTGCTTTCTTAAAAGCTTTTCATTCAACAAATGAAAATTTGGTCTTTCTTTACCATTCAAAACGCACGTTTTTGAGAAAATGGTATCATTTATACGTATTTCTTGCAAGCATAATATTTTCCAGCCGCAGTCCCGGGATGAGAAATTTCTTGATTCAAGCGACTCGTTTCGTTGTTCCCCCGAAGGTTTTTTTGAAAGCCTATTAGTTTTAACTGTAAATTTGTGTGACTCTTTTCATTTCCCAACGGCAGTATTTGGGAAAATTTTCGTATTCATACGTTTTTCTTGCAAACAAAATTTTTCATCCGCAGTACCAGGATGAGAAATTTTGTGATTCAATTGTGGCGTTTAGTTTTTACCTCAGCGGTTTTTTAAAGCTTAAAATTCATTGAATGAATATTTTGTCGCCTCTCATCCTTTAAAGGCAGTCGCTGTTATAAAAGTTTCGTTAATATACTTATTTTTTAAACATAATAATTTTCCTCCGCAGTCCCGGGATAAAAAACTTCGCGAATCAATTCTTGTCTAAATTTTTCTTCCAAGTGCTTTTTTAAAAGCTTTTCATTCATCAAATGAAAATTTGTTCTTTCTTTACCATTCAAAACGGTCGTTTTTGAGAAAATGGTATCATTAAGCGTATTTTTTGAAAGCATAAAGTTTTCCAGCCGCAGTCCCGGGATGAGAAATTTCGTGATTCAAGCGACTCGTTTTGTTGTTCCCCCGAGGGTTTTTTAAAAAGACTGTTAGTTTAAATTGTAAATTTGTGTTACTCTTTTCATTTCCAAACGGCAGTTATTGGGAAGACTTTCGTATTCAAAAGTATTTCTATCAAACATAAAATTTTTCATCCGCAGTACCGGGATGAGAAATTTTGTGATTGAATTGTGGCGTTTAGTTTTAACCTCAGCGGTTTTTTTGAAGCTTAAAATTCATTGAATGAATATTTGGTCGCCTTTCTTCCTTTCAAAGCACTCGCTGATATGAAAGTTTCGTTAATATACTTATTTTTTAAACATAATAATTTTCCTCCGCAGTCTCGGGATGAAAAATATCGCGAATCAATTTTCGTGTAAGTTTTTCTTCCAAGTGCTTTTTTAAAAGCTTTTCATTCATCAAATGAAAATTTGGTCTTTCTTTACCATTCAAAACGGTCGTTTTTGAGTAAATGGTATCATTTATACGTATTTCTTGCAAGCAGAACGTTTTCTAGCCGCAGTCCCGGGATAAGAAATTTCGTGATTCAAGCGACTCGTTTAGTTGTTCCCCCGGGGGTTTTTTTGAGAGCCTGTTAGTTTTAATTATAAATTTGTGTTTTTTTTTCCTTTCCAAACGGCAGTTATTGGGAAAACTTTTGTATTCAAACGTATTTCTATCAAACATAAAATTTTTCATCCGCAGTACCGGGATGAGAAATTTTGTGATTGAATTGTGGCGTTTAGTTTTTACCTCAGCGGTTTTTTTGAAGCTAAAAATTCATTGAATGAATATTTGGTCGCCTTTCTTTCTTTCAAAGCACTTGCTATTATAAAAGTTTCGTTAATATACGTATTTTTTAAACATAATAATTTTCCTCCGCAGTCCCTGGATGAGTAATTTCGCGAATCAATTTTCGTGTAAGTTTTTCTTCCAAGTGTTTTTAAAAGATTCTTCATTCATCAAATGAAAATTTGTTCCTTTCTTTACCTTTCAAAACGGTCGTTTTTGAGAAAATGGTATCATTTATACGTATTTCTTGCAAGCATAACGTTTTCCAGCCGCAGTCCCGGGATGAGAAATTTCTTGATTCAAGCGACACGTTTAGTTGTTCCCCCGAGGGTTTTTATTAAAGACTGTTAGTTTTAATTGTAAATTTGTGTTACTCTTTTCATTTCCAAACGGCAGTTATTGGGAAAACTTTCGTATTCAAAGGTATTTCTTGCAAACATAAAATTTTTCATCCGCAGTACCGGGATGAGAAATTTTGTGATTGAATTGTGGCGTTTAGTTTTTACCTCAGCGGTTTTTTAAATCTTAAAATTCATTGAATGAATATTTGGTTGCCTCCCTTCCTTTCATGGCAGTCGCTGTTATAAAAGTTTCGTTAATATACGTACTTTTTAAACATAATAATTTTCCTCCGCAGTCCCGGGATGAGAAATTTCGTGACTCAATTTTCGTGCAAGTTTTTCTTTCAAGTATTTTTCTAAAAGCTTTTCATTCATCAAATGAAAATTTGTTCTTTCTTTACCATTCAAAACGGTCGTTTTTGAGAAAGTGGTATCATTTATACGTATTTCTTGCAAGCATAACGTTTTCCAGCCGCAGTCCCGGGATGAGAAATTTCGTGATTCAAGCGACTCGTTTCGTTGTTCCCCCGAGGGTTTTTTTGAAAGCCTATTAGTTTTAACTGTAAATTTGTGTGACTCTTTTCACTTCCAAACGGCAGTTATTGAGAAAATTTTCGTATTCATACGTATTTCTTGCAAAAAAATTTTCATCCGCAGTACCGGGATGAGAAATTTTGTGATTGAATTGTGGCGTTTAGTTTTTACCTCAGCGGTTTTTTAAATCTTAAAATTCATTGAAATAATATTTGGTTGCCTCCCTTCCTTTTAAAGCAGTCGCTGTTATGAAAGTTTCGTTAATATACGAACTTTTTAAACATAATAATTTTCCTCCGCAGTCCCGGGATGAGAAATTTCGTGATTCAAGCGACTCGTTTGGTTGTTCCAACGAGGTTTTTTTTGAAAGCCTGTTAGTTTTAATTGTAAATTTGGTTGACTCCTTTCATTTCCCAACGGCAGTTATTGGGAAAATTTTCGTATTCATACGTTTTTCTTGCAAACAAAATTTTTCATCCGCAGTACCGGGATGAGAAATTTTGTGATTCAATTGTGGCGTTTAGTTTTACCTCAGCGGTTTTTTCAAGCTTAAAATTCATTGAATGAATATTTTGTGGCCTCTCTTCCTTTAAAGGCAGTCGCTGTTTTAAAAGTTTCGTTAAAATACTTATTTTTTAAACATAATGATTTTCCTCCGCAGTCCCGGGATGAAACATTTCGCGAATCAATTCTTGTCTAAATTTTTCTTCGAAGTGCTTTTTTAAAAGCTTTTCATTCACCAAATGAAAATTTGTTCTTTCTATACCATTCAAAACGGTCGTTTTTGAGAAAATGGTATCATTTATACGTATTTTTTGCAAGAATAAAGTTTTCCACCCGCAGTCCCGGGATGAGAAATTTCTTGATTCAAGCGACTCGTTTAGTTGTTCCCCCGAGGGTTTTTTATAAAGACTGTTAGTTTTAATTGTAAATTTGTGTTACTCTTTTCATTTCCAAACGGCAGTTATTGGGTAAAATTTCGTATTCAAAGGTATTTCTTGCAAACATAAAATTTTTCATCCGCAGTACCGGGATGAGAAATTTTGTGATTGAATTGTGGCGTTTAGTTTTTACCTCAGCGGTTTTTTAAGTCTTAATATTCATTGAATGAATATTTAGTTGCCTCCCTTCCTTTCAAAGCAGTCGCTGTTATAAAAGTTTCGTTAATATACGTACTTTTTAAAAATAATAATTTTCCTCCGCAGTCCCGGGATAAAAAATTTCGTGAATCAATTTTCGTGTAAGTTTTTCTTCCTAGTGCTTTTTTAAAAGCTTTTCATTCATCAAATAAAAATTTGTTCCTTTCTAACTTTTCAAAACGGTCGTTTTAGAGAAAATGGTATCATTTATACGAATTTCTTTCAAGCATAACGTTTTCCAGCCGCAGTCCCGGGATTAGAAATTTCGTGATTAAAGCGACTCTTTTAGTTGTTCCCCCGAAGGTTTTTTTGAAAGCCTGTTAGTTTTAATTGTAAATTTGTTTGCCTCTTTTCATTTCCAAACGGCAGTTATTCAGAAAATTTTCGTATTCAAACTTATTTCTTGCAAACAAAATTTTTCATCCGCAGTACCGGGATGAGAAATTTTGTGATTCAATTGTGGCGTTTAGTTTTACCTCAGCGGTTTTTTAAAGCTTAAAATTCATTGAATGAATATTTTGTTGCCTCTCTTCCTTTAAAGGCAGTCGCTGTTATAAAAGTTTCTTAAATATACTTATTTTTTAAAACATAATAATTTTCCTCCGCAGTCCCGGGATGAAAAATTTCG
Source organism: Hetaerina americana (assembly GCF_022747635.1). Lineage (NCBI taxonomy): Eukaryota > Metazoa > Arthropoda > Insecta > Odonata > Calopterygidae > Hetaerina > Hetaerina americana. Next base: position 71,346 of record NW_027287045.1, on the reverse strand, counting down.
CGAATCAATTCTTGTCTAAATTTTTCTTCGAAGTGCTTTTTTAAAAGCTTTTTATTCATCAAATGAAAATTTGTTCTTTCTATACCATTCAAAACGGTCGTTTTTGAGAAAATGGTATCATTTATACGTATTTTTTGCAAGCATAAAGTTTTCCAGCCGCAGTCCCGGGATGAGAAATTTCGTGATTCAAGCGACTCGTTTAGTTGTTCCCCCGAGGGTTTTTCATAAAGACTGTTAGTTTTAATTGTAAATTTGTGTTACTCTTTTCATTTCCAAACGGCAGTTATTGGGAAAACTTTCGTATTCAAAGGTATTTCTTGCAAAAATAATATTTTTCATCCGCAGTACCGGGATGAGAAATTTTGTGATTGAATTGTGGCGTTTAGTTTTTACCTCAGCGGTTTTTTAAATCTTAAAATTCATTGAATGAATATTCGGTTGCCTCCCTTCCTTTCAAAGCAGTCGCTGTTATAAAAGTTTCGTTAATATACGTACTGTTTAAACATAATAATTTTCCTCCGCAGGCCCGTGATGAGAAATTTCGCGAATCAATTCTTGTCTAAATTTTTCTTCCAAGTGCTTTTTTAAAGGCTCTTTATTCATCAAATGAAAATTTGTTCCTTTCTTTACCTTTCAAAACGGTCGTTTTTGAGAAAATGGTATCATTTATACGTATTTCTTGCAAGCATAACGTTTTCTAGCCGCGACCCGGGATAAGAAATTTCGTGATTCAAGCGACTCGTTAAGTTGTTCCCCCGAGGGTTTTTTTGAAAGCCTGTTAGTTTTAATTGTAAATTTGTGTGACTCTTTTCATTTCCAAACGGCAGGTATTGGGAAAATTTTTGTATTCATTCGTTTTTCTTGCAAACAAAATTTTTCATCCGCAGTACCGGGATGAGAAATTTTGTGATTCAAATGTGGCGTTTTGTTTTTACCTCAGCGGTTTTTTAAAGCTTAAAATTCATTGAATGAATATTTTGTCGCCTCTCTTCCTTTAAAGGCAGTCGCTGTTATAAAAGTTTCGTTAATATACTTATTTTTTAAACATAATAATTTTCCTCCGCAGTCCTGGGATGAAAAATTTCGCGAATCAATTCTTGTCTAAATTTTTCTTCCAAGTGCTTTTTTAAAAGCTTTTCATTCATCAAATGAAAATTTCTTTTTTCTTTACCATTCAAAACGGTCGTTTTTGAGAAAATGGTATAATTTATACGTATTTTTTGAAAGCATAAAGTTTTCCAGCCGCAGTCCCGGGATGAGAAATTTCGTGATTCAAGCGACTCGTTTTGTTGTTCCCCCGAGGGTTTTTTAAAAAGACTGTTAGTTTTAATTGTAAATTTGTGTTACTCTTTTCATTTCCAAACGGCAGTTATTGGGAAAACTTTCGTATTCAAACGTGTTACTATCAAACATAAAATTTTTCATCCGCAGTACCGGGATGAGAAATTTTGTGATTGAATTGTGGCGTTTAGTTTTTACCTCAGCGGTTTTTTAAAGCTTAAAATTCATTGAATGAATATTTGGTTGCCTCCCTTCCTTTTAAAGCAGTCGCTGTTAGAAAAGCTTCGTTAATATACGTACTTTTTTAACATAATAATTTTCCTCCGCAGTCCAGGGATGAGAAATTTCTTGAATCAATTTTCGTGTAAGTTTTTCTTCCAAGTATTTCTCTAAAAGCTTTTCATTCATCAAATGAAAATTTGTTCTTTCTTTACCATTCCAAACGGTCCTTTTTGAGAAAATGGTATCATTTATACGTATTTCTTGCAAGCATAACGTTTTCTAGCCGCAGTCCCGGGATAAGAAATTTCGTGATTCAAGCGACTCGTTTCGTTGTTCCCCCGAGGGTTTTTTTGAAAGCCTATTAGTTTTAACTGTAAATTTGTGTGACTCTTTTCACTTCCAAACGGCAGTTATTGAGAAAATTTTCGTATTCATACGTATTTCTTGCAAACAAAATTTTCATCCGCAGTACCGGGATGAGAAATTTTGTGATTCAATTGTGGCGTTTAGTTTTTACCTCAGCGGTTTTTCAAAGTTTAAAATTCATTGAATGAATATTTTGTCGCCTCTCTTCCTTTAAAGGCAGTCGCTGGTTTAAAAGTTTCGTTAATATACTTATTTTTTAAACATAATAATTTTCCTCCGCAGTCCCGGGATGAGTAATTTCGCGAATCAATTTTCGTGTAAGTTTTTCTTCCAAGTGCTTTTTAAAAGGCTCTTCATTCATCAAATGAAAATTTATTCCTTTCTTTACCTTTCAAAACGGTCGTTTTTGAGAAAATGGTATCATTTATACGTATTTTTTGCAAGCATTAAGTTTTCCAGCCGCAGTCCCGGGATGAGAAATTTCGTGATTCAAGCGACTCGTTTAGTTGTTCCCCCGAGGGTTTTTTAAAAAGACTGTTAGTTTTAATTGTAAATTTGTGTGACTCTTTTCATTTCCAAACGGCAGTTATTGGGAAAATTTTCGTATTCATACGTTTTTCTTGCAAACAAAATTTTCATCCGCAGTACCGGGATGAGAAATTTTGTGATTCAATTGTGGCGTTTAGTTTTTACCTCAGCGGTTTTTCAAAGTTTAAAATTCATTGAATGAATATTTTGTCGCCTCTCTTCCTTTAAAGGCAGTCGCTGGTTTAAAAGTTTCGTTAATATACTTATTTTTTAAACATAATAATTTTCCTCCGCAGTCCCGGGATGAGTAATTTCGCGAATCAATTTTCGTGTAAGTTTTTCTTCCAAGTGCTTTTTAAAAGGCTCTTCATTCATCAAATGAAAATTTATTCCTTTCTTTACCTTTCAAAACGGTCGTTTTTGAGAAAATGGTATCATTTATACGTATTTTTTGCAAGCATTAAGTTTTCCAGCCGCAGTCCCGGGATGAGAAATTTCGTGATTCAAGCGACTCGTTTAGTTGTTCCCCCGAGGGTTTTTTAAAAAGACTGTTAGTTTTAATTGTAAATTTGTGTGACTCTTTTCATTTCCAAACGGCAGTTATTGGGAAAATTTTCGTATTCATACGTTTTTCTTGCAAACAAAATTTTTCATCCGCAGTACCGGGATGAGAAATTTTGTGATTCAATTGTGGCGTGTATTTTTTACCTCAGCGGTTTTTTAAAGCTTAAAATTCATTGAATGAATATTTTGTCGCCTCTCTTCCTTTAAAGGCAGTCGCTGTTATAAAAGTTTCGTTAATATACTTATTTTTAAAACATAATAATTTTCCTCCGCAGTCCCGGGATGAAAAATTTCGCGAATCAATTCTTGTCTAAATTTTTCTTCCAAGTGCTTTTTTAAAAGCTTTTCATTCATCAAATGAAAATTTGTTCTTTCTTTACCATTCAAAACGGTCGTTTTTGAGAAAATGGTATCATTTATACGTATTTCTTGCAAGCATAACGTTTTCTAGCCGCAGTCCCGGGATAAGAAATTTCGTGATTCAAGCGACTCGTTTAGTAGTTCCCCCGAGGGTTTTTTTGGAAGCCTGTTAGTTTTAATTGTAAATTTGTGTTTTTTTTCCTTTCCAAACGGCAGTTATTGGGAAAACTTTTGTATTCAAACATATTTCTTGCAAAAATAAAATTTTTCATCCGCAGTCCCGTGATGAGAAATTTTGTGATTTAATTGTTGCGTTTAGTTTTAACCTCAGCGGTTTTTTTGAAGCTTAAAATTCATTGAATGAATATTTGGTCGCCTTTCTCCCTTTCAAAGCACTCGCTTTTATAAAAGTTTCGTTAATATACGTATTTTTTAAACATAATAATTTTCCTCCGCAGTCCCGGGATGAGTAATTTCGCGAATCAATTTTCGTATAAGTTTTTCTTCCAAGTGCTTTTTTAAAGGCTCTTCATTCAACAAATGAAAATTTGGTCTTTCTTTACCATTCAAAACGCACGTTTTTGAGAAAATGGTATCATTTATACGTATTTCTTGCAAGCATAATATTTTCCAGCCGCAGTCCCGGGATGAGAAATTTCTTGATTCAAGCGACTCGTTTCGTTGTTCCCCCGAAGGTTTTTTTGAAAGCCTATTAGTTTTAACTGTAAATTTGTGTGACTCCTATCATTTCCCAACGGCAGTTATTGGGAAAATTTTCGTATTCATACGTTTTTCTTGCAAACAAAATTTTTCATCCGCAGTACCGGGATGAGAAATTTTTTGATTCAATTGTGGCGTTTAGTTTTTACCTCAGCGGTTTTTTAAAGTTTAAAATTCATTGAATGAATATTTTGTCGCCTCTCTTCCTTTAAAGGCAGTCGCTGTTATAAAAGTTTCGTTAATATACTTATTTTTTAAACATAATAATTTTCCTCCGCAGTCCCGGGATTAAAAATTTCGCAAATCAATTCTTGTCTAAATTTTTCTTTCAAGTGATTTTATAAAAGCTTTTCATTCATCAAATGAAAATTTGTTCTTTCTTTACCATTCAAAACGGTCGTTTTTGAGATAATGGTATCATTTATACGTATTTTTTGCAAGCATTAAGTTTTCCAGCCGCAGTCCCGGGATGAGAAATTTCGTGATTCAAGCGACTCGTTTAGTTGTTCCCCCGAGGGTTTTTTAAAAAGACTGTTAGTTTTAATTGTAAATTTGTGTGACTCTTTTCATTTCCAAACGGCAGTTATTGGGAAAATTTTCGTATTCATTGGTTTTTCTTGCAAACAAAATTTTTCATCCGCAGTACCAGGATGAGAAATTTTGTGATTCAATTGTGGCGTTTAGTTTTTACCTCAGCGGTTTTTTAAAGCTTAAAATTCATTGAATGAATATTTTGTCGCCTCTCTTCCTTTAAAGGCAGTCGCTGTTATAAAAGTTTCGTTAATATACTTATTTTTTAAACATAATAATTTTCCTCCGCAGTCCCGGGATAAAAAATTTCGCGAATCAATTCTTGTCTAAATTTTCTTCCAAGAGCTTTTTTAAAAGCTTTTCATTCATCAAATGAAAATTTGTTCTTTCTTCACCTTTCAAAACGGTCGTTTTTGAGAAAATGGTATCATTAAACGTATTTTTTGAAAGCATAAAGTTTTCCAGCCGCAGTCCCGGGATGAGAAATTTCGTGATTCAAGCGACTCGTTTTGTTGTTCCCCCGAAGGTTTTTAAAAAAGACTGTTAGTTTAAATTGTAAATTTGTGTTACTCTTTTCATTTCCAAACGGCAGTTATTGGGAAAACTTTCGTATTCAAAAGTATTTCTATCAAACATAAAATTTTTCATCCGCAGTACCGGGATGAGAAATTTTGTGATTGAATTGTGGCGTTTAGTTTTAACCTCAGCGGTTTTTTTGAAGCTTAAAATTCATTGAATGAATATTTGGTCGCCTTTCTTCCTTTCAAAGCACTCGCTGATATGAAAGTTTCGTTAATATTCTTATTTTTTAAACATAATAATTTTCCTCCGCAGTCTCGGGATGAAAAATATCGCGAATCAATTTTCGTGTAAGTTTTTCTTCCAAGTGCTTTTTTAAAAGCTTTTCATTCATCAAATGAAAATTTGGTCTTTCTTTACCATTCAAAACGGTCGTTTTTGAGTAAATGGTATCATTTATACGTATTTCTTGCAAGCAGAACGTTTTCTAGCCGCAGTCCCGGGATAAGAAATTTCGTGATTCAAGCGACTCGTTTAGTTGTTCCCCCGGGGGTTTTTTTGAGAGCCTGTTAGTTTTAATTATAAATTTGTGTTTTTTTTTCCTTTCCAAAGGGCAGTTATTGGGAAAACTTTTGTATTCAAACGTATTTCTATCAAACATAAAATTTTTCATCCGCAGTACCGGGATGAGAAATTTTGTGATTGAATTGTGGCGTTTAGTTTTTACCTCAGCGGTTTTTTTGAAGCTTAAAATTCATTGAATGAATATTTGGTCGCCTTTCTTCCTTTCAAAGCACTTGCTATTATAAAAGTTTCGTTAATATACGTATTTTTTAAACATAATAATTTTCCTCCGCAGTCCCGGGATGAGTAATTTCGCGAATCAATTTTCGTGTAAGTTTTTCTTCCAAGTGCTTTTTAAAAGATTCTTCATTCATCAAATGAAAATTTATTTCTTTCTTTACCTTTCAAAACGGTCGTTTTTGAGAAAATGGTATCATTTATACGTATTTCTTGCAAGCATAACGTTTTCCAGCCGCAGTCCCGGGATGAGAAATTTCTTGATTCAAGCGACACGTTTAGTTGTTCCCCCGAGGGTTTTTTATAAAGACTGTTAGTTTTAATTGTAAATTTGTGTTACTCTTTTCATTTCCAAACGGCAGTTATTGGGAAAACTTTCGTATTCAAAGGTATTTCTTGCAAACATAAAATTTTTCATCCGCAGTACCGGGATGAGAAATTTTGTGATTGAATTGTGGCGTTTAGTTTTTACCTCAGCGGTTTTTTAAATCTTAAAATACATTGAATGAATATTTGGTTGCCTCCCTTCCTTTCAAGGCAGTCGCTGTTATAAAAGTTTCGTTAATATACGTACTTTTTAAACATAATAATTTTCCTCCGCAGTCCCGGGATGAGAAATTTCGTGACTCAATTTTCGTGCAAGTTTTCCTTCCAAGTATTTTTCTAAAAGCTTTTCATTCATCAAATGAAAATTTGTTCTTTCTTTACCATTCAAAACGGTCGTTTTTGAGAAAATGGTATCATTAAACGTATTTTTTGAAAGCATAAAGTTTTCCAGCCGAATTCCCGGGATGAGAAATTTCGTGATTCAAGCGACTCGTTTTGTTGTTCCCCCGAGGGTTTTTTAAAAAGACTGTTAGTTTTAATTGTAAATTTGTGTTACTCTTTTCATTTCCAAACAGCAGTTATTGGGAAAACTTTCGTATTCAAAAGTATTTCTATCAAACATAAAATTTTTCATCCGCAGTACCGGGATGAGAAATTTTGTGATTGAATTGTGGCGTTTAGTTTTAACCTCAGCGGTTTTTTTGAAGCTTAAAATTCATTGAATGAATATTTGGTCGCCTTTCTTCCTTTCAAAGCACTCGCTATTATAAAAGTTTCGTAAATATACGTATTTTTTAAACATAATAATTTTCCTCCGCAGTCCCGGGATGAGTAATTTCGCGAATCAATTTTCGTGTAAGTTTTTCTTCCAAGTGCTTTTTTTAAGGCTCTTCATTCATCAAATGAAAATTTGTTCCTTTCTTTACCTTTCAAAACGGTCGTTTTTGAGAAAATGGTATCATTTATACGTATTTCTTGCAAGCATAACGTTTTCCAGCCGCAGTCCCGGGATGAGAAATTTCGTGATTCAAGCGACTCGTTTAGTTGTTCCCCCGAGGGTTTTTTATAAAGACTGTTAGTTTTAATTGTAAATTTGTGTTACTCTTTTCATTTCCAAACGGCAGTTATTGGGAAAACTTTCGTATTCAAAGGTATTTCTTGCAAACATAAAATTTTTCATCCGCAGTACCGGGATGAGAAATTTTGTGATTGAATTGTGGCGTTTAGTTTTTACCTCAGCGGTTTTTAAATCTTAAAATTCATTGAATGAATATTTGGTTGCCTCCCTTCCTTTCAAAGCAGTCGCTGTTATAAAAGTTTCGTTAATATACGTACTTTTTAAACATAATAATTTTCCTCCGCAGTCCCGGGATGAGAAATTTCGTGAATCAATTTTCGTGTAAGTTTTTCTTCCAAGTATTTTTCTAAAAGCTTTTCATTCATCAAATGAAAATTTGTTCTTTCTTTACCATTCAAAACGGTGGTTTTTGAGAAAATGGTATCATTTATACGTATTTCTTGCAAGCATAACGTTTTCCAGCCGCAGTCCCGGGATGAGAAATTTCTTGATTCAAGCGACTCGTTTCGTTGTTCCCCCGAGGGTTTTTTTGAAAGCCTATTAGTTTTAACTAAATTTGTGTGACTCTTTTCACTTCCAAACGGCAGTTATTGAGAAAATTTTCGTATTCATACGTATTTCTTGCAAACAAAATTTTCATCCGCAGTACCGGGATGAGAAATTTTGTGATTCAATTGTGGCGTTTAGTTTTTACCTCAGCGGTTTTTTAAAGCTTAAAATTCATTAAATGGATATTTGGTCGCCTCTCTTCCTTTAAGGGCAGTCGCTGATATGAAAGTTTCGTTTATATACTTATTTTTTAAACATAATAATTTTCCTCCGCAGTCTCGGGATGAAAAATATCGCGAATCAATTTTCGTGTTTTTCTTCCAAGTGCTTTTTTCAAAGCTTTTCATTCATCAAATGAAAATTTGGTCTTTCTTTACCATTCAAAACGCACGTTTTTGAGAAAATGGTATCATTTATACGTATTTCTTGCAAGCATAATATTTTCCAGCCGCAGTCCCGGGATGAGAAATTTCTTGATTCAAGCGACTCGTTTCGTTGTTCCCCCGAAGGTTTTTTTGAAAGCCTATTAGTTTTAACTGTAAATTTGTGTGACTCTTTTCATTTCCCAACGGCAGTTATTGGGAAAATTTTCGTATTCATACGTTTTTCTTGCAAACAAAATTTTTCATCCGCAGTACCGGGATGAGAAATTTTGTGATTCAATTGTGGCGTTTAGTTTTTACCTCAGCGGTTTTTTAAAGCTTAAAATTCATTGAATGAATATTTTGTCGCCTCTCTTCCTTTAAAGGCAGTCGCTGTTATAAAAGTTTCGTTAATATACTTATTTTTTAAACATAATAATTTTCCTCCGCAGTCCCGGGATGAAAAATTTCGCGAATCAATTCTTGTCTAATTTTTTCTTCCAAGTTCTTTTTTAAAAGCTTTTCATTCATCAAATGAAAATTTGTTCTTTCTTTACCATTCAAAACGGTCGTTTTTGAGAAAATGGTATCATTAAACGTATTTTTTGAAAGCATAAATTTTTCCAGCCGAAGTCCCGGGATGAGAAATTTCGTGATTCAAGCGACTCGTTTTGTTGCTCCCCCGAGGGTTTTTTAAAAAGACTGTTAGTTTTAATTGTAAATTTGTGTTACTCTTTTCATTTCCAAACGGCAGTTATTGGGAAAACTTTCGTATTCAAAAGTATTTCTATCAAACATAAAATTTTTCATCCGCAGTACCGGGATGAGAAATTTTGTGATTGAATTGTGGCGTTTAGTTTTAACCTCAGCGGTTTTTTTGAAGCTTAAAATTCATTGAATGAATATTTGGTCGCCTTTCTTCCTTTCAAAGCACTCGCTATTATAAAAGTTTCGTTAATATACGTATTTTTTAAACATAATAATTTTCCTCCGCAGTCCCGGGATGAGTAATTTCGCGAAACAATTTTCGTGTAAGTTTTTCTTCCAAGTGCTTTTTTAAAGGCTCTTCATTCATCAAATGAAAATTTGTTTTTTTCTTTACCTTTCAAAACGGTCGTTTTTGAGAAAATGGTATCATTTATACGTATTTCTTGCAAGCATAACGTTTTCCAGCCGCAGTCCCGGGATGAGAAATTTCGTGATTCAAGCGACTCGTTTCGTTGTTCCCCCGAGGGTTTTTTTGGAAGCCTGTTAGTTTTAATTGTAAATTTGTTTGACTCTTTTCATTTCCAAACGGCAGTTATTCAGAAAATTTTCGTATTCAAACTTATTTCTAGCAAACAAAATTTTTCATCCGCAGTACCGGGATGAGAAATTTTGTGATTCAATTCTGGCGTTTAGTTTTACCTCAGCGGTTTTTTAAAGCTTAAAATTCATTGAATGAATATTTTGTGGCCTCTCTTCCTTTAAAGGCAGTCGCTGTTATAAAAGTTTCGTTAATATACTTATTTTTTAAACATAATAATTTTCCTCCGCAGTCCCGGAATGAAAAATTTCGCGAATCAATTCTTGTCTAAATTTTTCTTCGAAGTGCTTTTTTAAAAGCTTTTCATTCATCAAATGAAAATTTGTTCTTTCTATACCATTCAAAACGGTCGTTTTTGAGAAAATGGTATCATTTATACGTATTTTTTGCAAGCATAAAGTTTTCCAGCCGCAGTCCCGGGATGAGAAATTTCGTGATTCAAGCGACTCGTTTAGTTGTTCCCCCGAGGGTTTTTTATAAAGACTGTTAGTTTTATTTGTAAATTTGTGTGACTCTTTTCATTTCCAAACGGCAGTTATTGGGAAAATTTTCGTATTCATTCGTTTTTCTTGCAAACAAAATTTTTCATCCGCAGTACCGGGATGAGAAATTTTGTGATTCAATTGTGGCGTTTAGTTTTTACCTCAGCGGTTTTTTAAAGCTTAAAATTCATTGAATGAATATTTTGTCGCCTCTCTTCCTTAAAGGCAGTCGCTGTTATAAAAGTTTCGTTAATATACTTATTTTTTAAACATAATAATTTTCCTCCGCAGTCCCGGGATGAAAAATTTCGCGAATCAATTCTTGTCTAAATTTTTCTTCCAAGTGCTTTTTTAAAAGCTTTTCATTCATCAAATGAAAATTTGTTCTATCTTTACCATTCAAAACGGTCGTTTTTGAGAAAATGGTATCATTTATACGTATTTCTTGCAAGCATAACGTTTCCTAGCCGCAGTCCCGGGATAAGAAATTTCGTGATTCAAGCGACTCGTTTAGTTGTTCCCCCGAGGGTTTTTTTGAAAGCCTGTTAGTTTTAATTGTAAATTTGTTTTTTTTCCTTTCCAAACGGCAGTTATTGGGAAAACTTTTGTATTCAAACATATTTCTTGCAAACAAAATTTTCATCCGCAGTACCGGGATGAGAAATTTTGTGATTCAATTGTGGCGTTTAGTTTTTACCTCAGCGGTTTTTTAAAGCTTAAAATTCATTGAATGGATATTTGGTCGCCTCTCTTCCTTTAAGGGCAGTCGCTGATATGAAAGTTTCGTTTATATACTTATTTTTTAAACATAATAATTTTCCTCCGCAGTCTCGGGATGAAAAATATCGCGAATCAATTTTCGTGTTTTTCTTCCAAGTGCTTTTTTAAAAGCTTTTCATTCATCAAATGAAAATTTGGTCTTTCTTTACCATTCAAAACGCACGTTTTTGAGAAAATGGTATCATTTATACGTATTTCTTGCAAGCATAATATTTTCCAGCCGCAGTCCCGGGATGAGAAATTTCTTGATTCAAGCGACTCGTTTCGTTGTTCCCCCGAAGGTTTTTTTGAAAGCCTATTAGTTTTAACTGTAAATTTGTGTGACTCTTTTCATTTCCCAACGGCAGTTATTGGGAAAATTTTCGTATTCATACGTTTTTCTTGCAAACAAAATTTTTCATCCGCAGTACCGGGATGAGAAATTTTGTGATTCAATTGTGGCGTTTAGTTTTTACCTCAGCGGTTTTTTAAAGTTTAAAATTCATTGAATGAATATTTTGTCGCCTCTCTTCCTTTAAAGGCAGTCGCTGTTATAAAAGTTTCGTTAATATACTTATTTTTTAAACATAATAATTTTCCTCCGCAGTCCCGGGATTTAAAATTTCGCGAATCAATTCTTGTCTAAATTTTTCTTCCAAGTGCTTTTTTAAAAGCTTTTCATTCATCAAATGAAAATTTGTTCTTTCTTTACCATTCAAAACGGTCGTTTTTGAGATAATGGTATCATTTATACGTATTTTTTGCAAGCATTAAGTTTTCCAGCCGCAGTCCCGGGATGAGAAATTTCGTGATTCAAGCGACTCGTTTAGTTGTTCCCCCGAGGGTTTTTTAAAAAGACTGTTAGTTTTAATTGTAAATTTGTGTGACTCTTTTCATTTCCAAACGGCAGTTATTGGGAAAATTTTCGTATTCATACGTTTTTCTTGCAAACAAAATTTTTCATCCGCAGTACCAGGATGAGAAATTTTGTGATTCAATTGTGGCGTTTAGTTTTTACCTCAGCGGTTTTTTAAAGCTTAAAATTCATTGAATGAATATCTTGTCGCCTCTCTTCCTTTAAAGGCGGTCGCTGTTATAAAAGTTTCGTTAATATACTTATTTTTTAAACATAATAATTTTCCTCCGCAGTCCCGGGATAAAAAATTCCGCGAATCAATTCTTGTCTAAATTTTTCTTCCAAGTGCTTTTTTAAAAGCTTTTCATTCATCAAATGAAAATTTGTTCTTTCTTTACCATTCAAAACGGTCGTTTTTGAGAAATGGTATCATTAAACGTATTTTTTGAAAGCATAAAGTTTTCCAGCCGCAGTCCCGGGATGAGAAATTTCGTGATTCAAGCGACTCGTTTTGTTGTTCCCCCGAGGGTTTTTTAAAAAGACTGTTAGTTTTAATTGTAAATTTGTGTTACTCTTTTCATTTCCAAACGGCAGTTATTGGGAAAACTTTCGTATTCAAAAGTATTTCTTGCAAACATAAAATTTTTCATCCGCAGTACCGGGATGAGAAATTTTGTTATTGAATTGTGGCGTTTAGTTTTTACCTCAACGGTTTTTTAAATCTTAAAATTCATTGAATGAATATTTGGTTGCCTCCCTTCCTTTCAAAGCAGTCGCTGTTATAAAAGTTTCGTTAATATACGTACTTTTTAAACATAATAATTTTCCTCCGCAGTCCCGGGATGAGAAATTTCGTGAATCAATTTTCGTGTAAGTTTTTCTTCCAAGTATTTTTCTAAAAGCTTTTCATTCATCAAATGAAAATTTGTTCTTTCTTTACCCTTCAAAACGGTCGTTTTTGAGAAAATGGTATCATTTATACGTATTTCTTGCAAGCATAACGTTTTCCAGCCGCAGTCCCGGGATGAGAAATTTCGTGATTCAAGCGATGCGTTTTGTTGTTTCCCGGAGGGTTTTTTTGAAAGCCTATTAGTTTTAACTGTAAATTTGTGTGACTCTTTTCACTTCCAAACGACAGTTATTGAGAAAATTTTCGTATTCATACGTATTTCTTGCAAACAAAATTTTCATCCGCAGTACCGGGATGAGAAATTTTGTGATTCAATTGTGGCGTTTAGTTTTTACCTCAGCGGTTTTTTAAAGCTTAAAATTCATTGAATGAATATTTGGTCGCCTCTCTTCCTTTAAGGGCAGTCGCTGATATGAAAGTTTCGTTTATATACTTATTTTTTAAACATAATAATTTTCCTCCGCAGTCTCGGGATGAAAAATATCGCGAATCAATTTTCGTGTTTTTCTTCCAAGTGCTTTTTTAAAAGCTTTTCATTCATCAAATGAAAATTTGGTCTTTCTTTACCATTCAAAACGCACGTTTTTGAGAAAATGGTATCATTTATACCTATTTTTTGAAAGCATAAAGTTTTCCAGCCGCAGTCCCAGGATGAGAAATTTCGTGATTCAAGCGACTCGTTTTGTTGTTCCCCCGAGGGTTTTTTAAAAAGTCTGTTAGTTTTAATTGTAAATTTGTGTTACTCTTTTCATTTCCAAACGGCAGTTATTGGGAAAACTTTCGTATTCAAAAGTATTTCTATCAAACAAAATTTTTCATCCGCAGTACCGGGATGAGAAATTTTGTGATTGAATTGTGGCGTTTAGTTTTAAACTCAGCGGTTTTTTTGAAGCTTAAAATTCATTGAATGAATATTTGGTCGCCTTTCTTCCTTTCAAAGCACTCGCTATTATAAAAGTTTCATAAATATACGTATTTTTTAAACATAATAATTTTCCTCCGCAGCCCCGGGATGAGTAATTTCGCGAATCAATTTTCGTGTAGGTTTTTCTTCCAAGTGCTTTTTAAAAGGCTCTTCATTCATCAAATGAAAATTTATTCCTTTCTTTACCTTTCAAAACGGTCGTTTTTGAGAAAATGGTATCATTTATACGTATTTTTTGCAAGCATTAAGTTTTCCAGCCGCAGTCCCGGGATGAGAAATTTCGTGATTCAAGCGACTCGTTTAGTTGTTCCCCCGAGGGTTTTTTAAAAAGACTGTTAGTTTTAATTGTAAATTTGTGTGACTCTTTTCATTTCCAAACGGCAGTTATTGGGAAAATTTTCGTATTCATACGTTTTTCTGGCAAACAAAATTTTTCATCCGCAGTACCGGGATGAGAAATTTTGTGATTCAATTGTGGCGTTTAGTTTTTACCTCAGCGGTTTTTTAAAGCTTAAAATTCATTGAATGAATATTTTGTCGCCTCTCTTCCTTTAAAGGCAGTCGCTGTTATAAAAGTTTCGTTAATATACTTATTTTTAAAACATAATAATTTTCCTCCGCAGTCCCGGGATGAAAAATTTCGCGAATCAATTCTTGTCTAATATTTTCTTCCAAGTGCTTTTTTAAAAGCTTTTCATTCATCAAATGAAAATTTGTTCTTTCTTTACCATTCAAAACGGTCGTTTTTGAGAAATTGGTATCATTTATACGTATTTCTTGCAAGCATAACGTTTTCTAGCCGCAGTCCCGGGATAAGAAATTTCGTGATTCAAGCGACTCGTTTAGTTGTTCCCCCGAGGGTTTTTTTGAAAGCCTGTTAGTTTTAATTGTAAATTTGTGTTTTTTTTTCCTTTCCAAACGGCAGTTATTGGGAAAACTTTTGTATTCAAACATATTTCTTGCAAAAATAAAATTTTTCATCCGCAGTCCCGTGATGAGAAATTTTGTGATTTAATTGTTGCGTTTAGTTTTAACCTCAGCGGTTTTTTTGAAGCTTAAAATTCATTGAATGAATATTTGGTCGCCTTTCTCCCTTTCAAAGCACTCGCTTTTATAAAAGTTTCGTTAATATACGTATTTTTTAAACATAATAATTTTCCTCCGCAGTCCTGGGATGAGTAATTTCGCGAATCAATTTTCGTGTAAGTTTTTCTTCCAAGTGCTTTTTTAAAGGCTCTTCATTCATCAAATGAAAATTTGTTCCTTTCTTTACCATTCAAAACGGTCGTTTTTGAGAAAATGGTATCATTTATACGTATTTCTTGCAAGCATAACGTTTTCCAGCCGCAGTCCCGGGATGAGAAATTTCTTGATTCAAGCGACTCGTTTCTTTGTTCCCCCGAGGGTTTTTTGAAAGCCTATTAGTTTAAACTGTAAATTTGTGTGACTCTTTTCACTTCCAAACGGCAGTTATTGAGAAAATTTTCGTATTCATACGTATTTCTTGCAAACAAAATTTTCATCCGCAGTACCGGGATGAGAAATTTTGTGATTCAATTGTGGCGTTTAGTTTTTACCTCAGCGGTTTTTTAAAGCTTAAAATTCATTGAATGGATATTTGGTCGCCTCTCTTCCTTTAAGGGCAGTCGCTGATATGAAAGTTTCGTTTATATACTTATTTTTTAAACATAATAATTTTCCTCCGCAGTCTCGGGATGAAAAATATCGCGAATCAATTTTCGTGTTTTTCTTCCAAGTGCTTTTTTAAAAGCTTTTCATTCAACAAATGAAAATTTGGTCTTTCTTTACCATTCAAAACGCACGTTTTTGAGAAAATGGTATCATTTATACGTATTTCTTGCAAGCATAATATTTTCCAGCCGCAGTCCCGGGATGAGAAATTTCTTGATTCAAGCGACTCGTTTCGTTGTTCCCCCGAAGGTTTTTTTGAAAGCCTATTAGTTTTAACTGTAAATTTGTGTGACTCTTTTCATTTCCCAACGGCAGTATTTGGGAAAATTTTCGTATTCATACGTTTTTCTTGCAAACAAAATTTTTCATCCGCAGTACCAGGATGAGAAATTTTGTGATTCAATTGTGGCGTTTAGTTTTTACCTCAGCGGTTTTTTAAAGCTTAAATTTCATTGAATGAATATTTTGTCGCCTCTCTTCCTTTAAAGGCAGTCGCTGTTATAAAAGTTTCGTTAATATACTTATTTTTTAAACATAATAATTTTCCTCCGCAGTCCCGGGATAAAAAATTTCGCGAATCAATTCTTGTCTAAATTTTTCTTCCAAGTGCTTTTTTAAAAGCTTTTCATTCATCAAATGAAAATTTGTTCTTTCTTTACCATTCAAAACGGTCGTTTTTGAGAAAATGGTATCATTAAACGTATTTTTTGAAAGCATAAAGTTTTCCAGCCGCAGTCCCGGGATGAGAAATTTCGTGATTCAAGCGACTCGTTTTGTTGTTCCCCCGAGGGTTTTTTAAAAAGACTGTTAGTTTAAATTGTAAATTTGTGTTACTCTTTTCATTTCCAAACGGCAGTTATTGGGAAAACTTTCGTATTCAAAAGTATTTCTATCAAACATAAAATTTTTCATCCGCAGTACCGGGATGAGAAATTTTGTGATTGAATTGTGGCGTTTAGTTTTAACCTCAGCGGTTTTTTTGAAGGTTAAAATTCATTGAATGAATATTTGGTCGCCTTTCTTCCTTTCAAAGCACTCGCTGATATGAAAGTTTCGTTAATATACTTATTTTTTAAACATAATAATTTTCCTCCGCAGTCTCGGGATGAAAAATATCGCGAATCAATTTTCGTGTAAGTTTTTCTTCCAAGTGCTTTTTTAAAAGCTTTTCATTCATCAAATGAAAATTTGGTCTTTCTTTACCATTCAAAACGGTCGTTTTTGAGTAAATGGTATCATTTATACGTATTTCTTGCAAGCAGAACGTTTTCTAGCCGCAGTCCCGGGATAAGAAATTTCGTGATTCAAGCGACTCGTTTAGTTGTTCCCCCGGGGGTTTTTTTGAGAGCCTGTTAGTTTTAATTATAAATTTGTGTTTTTTTTTTCCTTTCCAAACGGCAGTTATTGGGAAAACTTTTGTATTCAAACGTATTTCTATCAAACATAAAATTTTTCATCCGCAGTACCGGGATGAGAAATTTTGTGATTGAATTGTGGCGTTTAGTTTTTACCTCAGCGGTTTTTTTGAAGCTTAAAATTCATTGAATGAATATTTGGTCGCCTTTCTTTCTTTCAAAGCACTTGCTATTATAAAAGTTTCGTTAATATACGTATTTTTTAAACATAATAATTTTCCTCCGCAGTCCCTGGATGAGTAATTTCGCGAATCAATTTTCGTGTAAGTTTTTCTTCCAAGTGCTTTTTAAAAGATTCTTCATTCATCAAATGAAAATTTGTTCCTTTCTTTACCTTTCAAAACGGTCGTTTTTGAGAAAATGGTATCATTTATACGTATTTCTTGCAAGCATAACGTTTTCCAGCCGCAGTCCCGGGATGAGAAATTTCTTGATTCAAGCGACACGTTTAGTTGTTCCCCCGAGGGTTTTTTATAAAGACTGTTAGTTTTAATTGTAAATTTGTGTTACTCTTTTCATTTCCAAACGGCAGTTATTGGGAAAACTTTCGTATTCAAAGGTATTTCTTGCAAACATAAAATTTTTCATCCGCAGTACCGGGATGAGAAATTTTGTGATTGAATTGTGGCGTTTAGTTTTTACCTCAGCGGTTTTTTAAATCTTAAAATTCATTGAATGAATATTTGGTTGCCTCCCTTCCTTTCAAGGCAGTCGCTGATATAAAAGTTTCGTTAATATACGTAATTTTTAAACATAATAATTTTCCTCCGCAGTCCCGGGATGAGAAATTTCATGACTCAATTTTCGTGCAAGTTTTTCTTTCAAGTATTTTTCTAAAAGCTTTTCATTCATCAAATGAAAATTTGTTCTTTCTTTACCATTCAAAACGGTCGTTTTTGAGAAAGTGGTATCATTTATACGTATTTCTTGCAAGCATAACGTTTTCCAGCCGCAGTCCCGGGATGAGAAATTTCGTGATTCAAGCGACTCGTTTCGTTGTTCCCCCGAGGGTTTTTTTGAAAGCCTATTAGTTTTAACTGTAAATTTGTGTGACTCTTTTCACTTCCAAACGGCAGTTATTGAGAAAATTTTCGTATTCATACGTATTTCTTGCAAAAAATTTTTCATCCGCAGTACCGGGATGAGAAATTTTGTGATTGATTTGTGGCCTTTAGTTTTTACCTCAGCGGTTTTTTAAATCTTAAAATTCATTGAAATAATATTTGGTTGCCTCCCTTCCTTTTAAAGCAGTCGCTGTTATGAAAGTTTCGTTAATATACGAACTTTTTAAACATAATAATTTTCCTCCGCAGTCCCGGGATGAGAAATTTCGTGATTCAAGCGACTCGTTTGGTTGTTCC
This sequence comes from Hetaerina americana, assembly GCF_022747635.1. Classification (NCBI taxonomy): domain Eukaryota; kingdom Metazoa; phylum Arthropoda; class Insecta; order Odonata; family Calopterygidae; genus Hetaerina; species Hetaerina americana. The sequence continues at coordinate 53,432 of NW_027287045.1, read as the reverse complement.
AACGAGGGTTTTTTTGAAAGCCTGTTAGTTTTAATTGTAAATTTGGTTGACTCCTTTCATTTCCCAACGGCAGTTATTGGGAAAATTTTCGTATTCATACGTTTTTCTTGCAAACAAAATTTTTCATCCGCAGTACCGGGATGAGAAATTTTGTGATTCAATTGTGGCGTTTAGTTTTACCTCAGCGGTTTTTTAAAGCTTAAAATTCATTGAATGAATATTTTGTGGCCTCTCTTCCTTTAAAGGCAGTCGCTGTTTTAAAAGTTTCGTTAAAATACTTATTTTTTAAACATAATGATTTTCCTCCGCAGTCCCGGGATGAAACATTTCGCGAATCAATTCTTGTCTAAATTTTTCTTCGAAGTGCTTTTTTAAAAGCTTTTCATTCAACAAATGAAAATTTGTTCTTTCTATACCATTCAAAACGGTCGTTTTTGAGAAAATGGTATCATTTATACGTATTTTTTGCAAGAATAAAGTTTTCCACCCGCAGTCCCGGGATGAGAAATTTCGTGATTCAAGCGACTCGTTTAGTTGTTCCCCCGAGGGTTTTTTATAAAGACTGTTGGTTTTAATTGTAAATTTGTGTTACTCTTTTCATTTCCAAACGGCAGTTATTGGGTAAAATTTCGTATTCAAAGGTATTTCTTGCAAACATAAAATTTTTCATCCGCAGTACCGGGATGAGAAATTTTGTGATTGAATTGTGGCGTTTAGTTTTTACCTCAGCGGTTTTTTAAATCTTAATATTCATTGAATGAATATTTAGTTGCCTCCCTTCCTTTCAAAGCAGTCGCTGTTATAAAAGTTTCGTTAATATACGTACTTTTTAAAAATAATAATTTTCCTCCGCAGTCCCGGGATAAAAAATTTCGTGAATCAATTTTCGTGTAAGTTTTTCTTCCTAGTGCTTTTTTAAAAGCTTTTCATTCATCAAATGAAAATTTGTTCCTTTCTAACTTTTCAAAACAGTCGTTTTAGAGAAAATGGTATCATTTATACGAATTTCTTTCAAGCATAACGTTTTCCAGCCGCAGTCCCGGGATTAGAAATTTCGTGATTAAAGCGACTCTTTTAGTTGTTCCCCCGAAGGTTTTTTTGAAAGCCTGTTAGTTTTAATTGTAAATTTGTTTGCCTCTTTTCATTTCCAAACGGCAGTTATTCAGAAAATTTTCGTATTCAAACTTATTTCTTGCAAACAAAATTTTTCATCCGCAGTACCGGGATGAGAAATTTTGTGATTCAATTGTGGCGTTTAGTTTTACCTCAGCGGTTTTTTAAAGCTTAAAATTCATTGAATGAATATTTTGTTGCCTCTCTTCCTTTAAAGGCAGTCGCTGTTATAAAAGTTTCTTAAATATACTTATTTTTTAAAACATAATAATTTTCCTCCGCAGTCCCGGGATGAAAAATTTCGAGAATCAATTCTTGTCTAAATTTTTCTTCGAAGTGCTTTTTTAAAAGCTTTTTATTCATCAAATGAAAATTTGTTCTTTCTATACCATTCAAAACGGTCGTTTTTGAGAAAATGGTATCATTTATACGTATTTTTTGCAAGCATAAAGTTTTCCAGCCGCAGTCCCGGGATGAGAAATTTCGTGATTCAAGCGACTCGTTTAGTTGTTCCCCCGAGGGTTTTTCATAAAGACTGTTAGTTTTAATTGTAAATTTGTGTTACTCTTTTCATTTCCAAACGGCAGTTATTGGGAAAACTTTCGTATTCAAAGGTATTTCTTGCAAACATAATATTTTTCATCCGCAGTACCGGGATGAGAAATTTTGTGATTGAATTGTGGCGTTTAGTTTTTACCTCAGCGGTTTTTTAAATCTTAAAATTCATTGAATGAATATTCGGTTGCCTCCCTTCCTTTCAAAGCAGTCGCTGTTATAAAAGTTTCGTTAATATACGTACTTTTTAAACATAATAATTTTCCTCCGCAGGCCCGTGATGAGAAATTTCGCGAATCAATTCTTGTCTAAATTTTTCTTCCAAGTGCTTTTTTAAAGGCTCTTTATTCATCAAATGAAAATTTGTTCCTTTCTTTACCTTTCAAAACGGTCGTTTTTGATAAAATGGTATCATTTATACGTATTTCTTGCAAGCATAACGTTTTCTAGCCGCGACCCGGGATTAGAAATTTCGTGATTCAAGCGACTCGTTAAGTTGTTCCCCTGAGGGTTTTTTTGAAAGCCTGTTAGTTTTAATTGTAAATTTGTGTGACTCTTTTCATTTCCAAACGGCAGTTATTGGGAAAATTTTTGTATTCATTCGTTTTTCTTGCAAACAAAATTTTTCATCCGCAGTACCGGGATGAGAAATTTTGTGATTCAAATGTGGCGTTTAGTTTTTACCTCAGCGGTTTTTTAAAGCTTAAAATTCATTGAATGAATATTTTGTCGCCTCTCTTCCTTTAAAGGCAGTCGCTGTTATAAAAGTTTCGTTAATATACTTATTTTTTAAACATAATAATTTTCCTCCGCAGTCCTGGGATGAAAAATTTCGCGAATCAATTCTTGTCTAAATTTTTCTTCCAAGTGCTCTTTTAAAAGCTTTTCATTCATCAAATGAAAATTTGTTTTTTCTTTACCATTCAAAACGGTCGTTTTTGAGAAAATGGTATAATTTATACGTATTTTTTGAAAGCATAAAGTTTTCCAGCCGCAGTCCCGGGATGAGAAATTTCGTGATTCAAGCGACTCGTTTAGTTGTTCCCCCGAGGGTTTTTTAAAAAGACTGTTAGTTTTAATTGTAAATTTGTGTAACTTTTTCATTTCCAAACGGCAGTTATTGGGAAAACTTTCGTATTCAAACGTGTTTCTATCAAACATAAAATTTTTCATCCGCAGTACCGGGATGAGAAATTTTGTGATTGAATTGTGGCGTTTAGTTTTTACCTCAGCGGTTTTTTAAAGCTTAAAATTCATTGAATGAATATTTGGTTGCCTCCCTTCCTTTTAAAGCAGTCGCTGTTAGAAAAGCTTCGTTAATATACGTACTTTTTTAACATAATAATTTTCCTCCGCAGTCCAGGGATGAGAAATTTCTTGAATCAATTTTCGTGTAAGTTTTTCTTCCAAGTATTTCTCTAAAAGCTTTTCATTCATCAAATGAAAATTTGTTCTTTCTTTACCATTCAAAACGGTCCTTTTTGAGAAAATGGTATCATTTATACGTATTTCTTGCAAGCATAACGTTTTCTAGCCGCAGTCCCGGGATAAGAAATTTCGTGATTCAAGCGACTCGTTTCGTTGTTCCCCCGAGGGTTTTTTTGAAAGCCTATTAGTTTTAACTGTAAATTTGTGTGACTCTTTTCACTTCCAAACGGCAGTTATTGAGAAAATTTTCGTATTCATACGTATTTCTTGCAAACAAAATTTTCATCCGCAGTACCGGGATGAGAAATTTTGTGATTCAATTGTGGCGTTTAGTTTTTACCTCAGCGGTTTTTCAAAGTTTAAAATTCATTGAATGAATATTTTGTCGCCTCTCTTCCTTTAAAGGCAGTCGCTGGTTTAAAAGTTTCGTTAATATACTTATTTTTTAAACATAATAATTTTCCTCCGCAGTCCCGGGATGAGTATTTTCGCGAATCAATTTTCGTGTAAGTTTTTCTTCCAAGTGCTTTTTAAAAGGCTCTTCATTCATCAAATGAAAATTTATTCCTTTCTTTACCTTTCAAAACGGTCGTTTTTGAGAAAATGGTATCATTTATACGTATTTTTTGCAAGCATTAAGTTTTCCAGCCGCAGTCCCGGGATGAGAAATTTCGTGATTCAAGCGACTCGTTTAGTTGTTCCCCCGAGGGTTTTTTAAAAAGACTGTTAGTTTTAATTGTAAATTTGTGTTTTTTTTCCTTTCCAAACGGCAGTTATTGGGAAAACTTTTGTATTCAAACATATTTCTTGCAAAAATAAAATTTTTCATCCGCAGTCCCGTGATGAGAAATTTTGTGATTTAATTGTTGCGTTTAGTTTTAACCTCAGCGGTTTTTTTGAAGCTTAAAATTCATTGAATGAATATTTGGTCGCCTTTCTCCCTTTCAAAGCACTCGCTTTTATAAAAGTTTCGTTAATATACGTATTTTTTAAACATAATAATTTTCCTCCGCAGTCCCGGGATGAGTAATTTCGCGAATCAATTTTCGTATAAGTTTTTCTTCCAAGTGCTTTTTTAAAGGCTCTTCATTCAACAAATGAAAATTTGGTCTTTCTTTACCATTCAAAACGCACGTTTTTGAGAAAATGGTATCATTTATACGTATTTCTTGCAAGCATAATATTTTCCAGCCGCAGTCCCGGGATGAGAAATTTCTTGATTCAAGCGACTCGTTTCGTTGTTCCCCCGAAGGTTTTTTTGAAAGCCTATTAGTTTTAACTGTAAATTTGTGTGACTCCTATCATTTCCCAACGGCAGTTATTGGGAAAATTTTCGTATTCATACGTTTTTCTTGCAAACAAAATTTTTCATCCGCAGTACCGGGATGAGAAATTTTGTGATTCAATTGTGGCGTTTAGTTTTTACCTCAGCGGTTTTTTAAAGTTTAAAATTCATTGAATGAATATTTTGTCGCCTCTCTTCCTTTAAAGGCAGTCGCTGTTATAAAAGTTTCGTTAATATACTTATTTTTTAAACATAATAATTTTCCTCCGCAGTCCCGGGATTAAAAATTTCGCGAATCAATTCTTGTCTAAATTTTTCTTTCAAGTGATTTTATAAAAGCTTTTCATTCCACAAATGAAAATTTGTTCTTTCTTTACCATTCAAAACGGTCGTTTTTGAGATAATGGTATCATTTATACGTATTTTTTGCAAGCATTAAGTTTTCCAGCCGCAGTCCCGGGATGAGAAATTTCGTGATTCAAGCGACTCGTTTAGTTGTTCCCCCGAGGGTTTTTTAAAAAGACTGTTAGTTTTAATTGTAAATTTGTGTGACTCTTTTCATTTCCAAACGGCAGTTATTGGGAAAATTTTCGTATTCATTCGTTTTTCTTGCAAACAAAATTTTTCATCCGCAGTACCAGGATGAGAAATTTTGTGATTCAATTGTGGCGTTTAGTTTTTACCTCAGCGGTTTTTTAAAGCTTAAAATTCATTGAATGAATATTTTGTCGCCTCTCTTCCTTTAAAGGCAGTCGCTGTTATAAAAGTTTCGTTAATATACTTATTTTTTAAACATAATAATTTTCCTCCGCAGTCCCGGGATAAAAAATTTCGCGAATCAATTCTTGTCTAAATTTTTCTTCCAAGAGCTTTTTTAAAAGCTTTTCATTCATCAAATGAAAATTTGTTCTTTCTTTACCATTCAAAACGGTCGTTTTTGAGAAAATGGTATCATTTATACGTATTTCTTGCAAGCATAACGTTTTCCAGCCGCAGTCCCGGGATGAGAAATTTCGTGATTCAAGCGACTCGTTTCGTTGTTCCCCCGAGGGTTTTTTTGAAAGCCTATTAGTTTTAACTGTAAATTTGAGTGACTCTTTTCACTTCCAAACGGCAGTTATTGAGAAAATTTTCGTATTCATACGTATTTCTTGCAAAAAAATTTTCATCCGCAGTACCGGGATGAGAAATTTTGTGATTGAATTGTGGCGTTTAGTTTTTACCTCAGCGGTTTTTTAAATCTTAAAATTCATTGAAATAATATTTGGTTGCCTCCCTTCCTTTTAAAGCAGTCGCTGTTATGAAAGTTTCGTTAATATACGAACTTTTTAAACATAATAATTTTCCTCCGCAGTCCCGGGATGAGAAATTTCGTGATTCAAGCGACTCGTTTGGTTGTTCCAACGAGGGTTTTTTTGAAAGCCTGTTAGTTTTAATTGTAAATTTGGTTGACTCCTTTCATTTCCCAACGGCAGTTATTGGGAAAATTTTCGTATTCATACGTTTTTCTGGCAAACAAAATTTTTCATCCGCAGTACCGGGATGAGAAATTTTGTGATTCAATTGTGGCGTTTAGTTTTACCTCAGCGGTTTTTTAAAGCTTAAAATTCATTGAATGAATATTTTGTGGCCTCTCTTCCTTTAAAGGCAGTCGCTGTTTTAAAAGTTTCGTTAAAATACTTATTTTTTAAACATAATAATTTTCCTCCGCAGTCCCGGGATGAAACATTTCGCGAATCAATTCTTGTCTAAATTTTTCTTCGAAGTGCTTTTTTAAAAGCTTTTCATTCATCAAATGAAAATTTGTTCTTTCTATACCATTCAAAACGGTCGTTTTTGAGAAAATGGTATCATTTATACGTATTTTTTGCAAGAATAAAGTTTTCCACCCGCAGTCCCGGGATGAGAAATTTCGTGATTCAAGCGACTCGTTTAGTTGTTCCCCCGAGGGTTTTTTATAAAGACTGTTAGTTTTAATTGTAAATTTGTGTTACTCTTTTCATTTCCAAACGGCAGTTATTGGGTAAAATTTCGTATTCAAAGGTATTTCTTGCAAACATAAAATTTTTTATCCGCAGTACCGGGATGAGAAATTTTGTGATTGAATTGTGGCGTTTAGTTTTTACCTCAGCGGTTTTTTAAATCTTAATATTCATTGAATGAATATTTAGTTGCCTCCCTTCCTTTCAAAGCAGTCGCTGTTATAAAAGTTTCGTTAATATACGTACTTTTTAAAAATAATAATTTTCCTCCGCAGTCCCGGGATGAGAAATTTCGTGAATCAATTTTCGTGTAAGTTTTTCTTCCTAGTGCTTTTTTAAAAGCTTTTCATTCATCAAATGAAAATTTGTTCCTTTCTAACTTTTCAAAACGGTCGTTTTAGAGAAAATGGTATCATTTATACGAATTTCTTTCAAGCATAACGTTTTCCAGCCGCAGTCCCGGGATTAGAAATTTCGTGATTAAAGCGACTCTTTTAGTTGTTCCCCCGAAGGTTTTTTTGAAAGCCTGTTAGTTTTAATTGTAAATTTGTTTGCTTCTTTTCATTTCCAAACGGCAGTTATTCAGAAAATTTTCGTATTCAAACTTATTTCTTGCAAACAAAATTTTTCATCCGCAGAACCGGGATGAGAAATTTTGTGATTCAATTGTGGCGTTTAGTTTTACCTCAGCGGTTTTTTAAAGCTTAAAATTCATTGAATGAATATTTTGTTGCCTCACTTCCTTTAAAGGCAGTCGCTGTTATAAAAGTTTCTTTAATATACTAATTTTTAAAACATAATAATTTTCCTCCGCAGTCCCGGGATGAAAAATTTCGCGAATCAATTCTTGTCTAAAATTTTCGACGAAGTGCTTTTTTAAAAGCTTTTTATTCATCAAATGAAAATTTGTTCTTTCTATACCATTCAAAACGGTCGTTTTTGAGAAAATGGTATCATTTATACGTATTTTTTGCAAGCATAAAGTTTTCCAGCCGCAGTCCCGGGATGAGAAATTTCGTGATTCAAGCGACTCGTTTAGTTGTTCCCCCGAGGGTTTTTCATAAAGACTGTTAGTTTTAATTGTAAATTTGTGTTACTCTTTTCATTTCCAAACGGCAGTTATTGGGAAAACTTTCGTATTCAAAGGTATTTCTTGCAAACATAATATTTTTCATCCGCAGTACCGGGATGAGAAATTTTGTGATTGAATTGTGGCGTTTAGTTTTTACCTCAGCGGTTTTTTAAATCTTAAAATTCATTGAATGAATATTCGGTTGCCTCCCTTCCTTTCAAAGCAGTCGCTGTTATAAAAGTTTCGTTAATATACGTACTTTTTAAACATAATAATTTTCCTCCGCAGGCCCGTGATGAGAAATTTCGCGAATCAATTCTTGTCTAAATTTTTCTTCCAAGTGCTTTTTTAAAGGCTCTTTATTCATCAAATGAAAATTTGTTCCTTTCTTTACCTTTCAAAACGGTCGTTTTTGAGAAAATGGTATCATTTATACGTATTTCTTGCAAGCATAACGTTTTCTAGCCGCGACCCGGGATTAGAAATTTCGTGATTCAAGCGACTCGTTAAGTTGTTCCCCCGAGGGTTTTTTTGAAAGCCTGTTAGTTTTAATTGTAAATTTCTGTGACTCTTTTCATTTCCAAACGGCAGTTATTGGGAAAATTTTTGTATTCATTCGTTTTTCTTGCAAACAAAATTTTTCATCCGCAGTACCGGGATGAGAAATTTTTTGATTCAAATGTGGCGTTTAGTTTTTACCTCAGCGGTTTTTTAAAGCTTAAAATTCATTGAATGAATATTTTGTCGCCTCCCTTCCTTTTAAAGCAGTCGCTGTTATGAAAGTTTCGTTAATATACGAACTTTTTAAACATAATAATTTTCCTCCGCAGTCCCGGGATGAGAAATTTCGTGATTCAAGCGACTCGTTTGGTTGTTCCAACGAGGGTTTTTTTGAAAGCCTGTTAGTTTTAATTGTAAATTTGGTTGACTCCTTTCATTTCCCAACGGCAGTTATTGGGAAAATTTTCGTATTCATACGTTTTTCTGGCAAACAAAATTTTTCATCCGCAGTACCGGGATGAGAAATTTTGTGATTCAATTGTGGCGTTTAGTTTTACCTCAGCGGTTTTTTAAAGCTTAAAATTCATTGAATGAATATTTTGTGGCCTCTCTTCCTTTAAAGGCAGTCGCTGTTTTAAAAGTTTCGTTAAAATACTTATTTTTAAACATAATAATTTTCCTCCGCCGTCCCGGGATGAAACATTTCGCGAATCAATTCTTGTCTAAATTTTTCTTCGAAGTGCTTTTTTAAAAGCTTTTCATTCATCAAATGAAAATTTGTTCTTTCTATACCATTCAAAACGGTCGTTTTTGAGAAAATGGTATCATTTATACGTATTTTTTGCAAGAATAAAGTTTTCCACCCGCAGTCCCGGGATGAGAAATTTCGTGATTCAAGCGACTCGTTTAGTTGTTCCCCCGAGGGTTTTTTATAAAGACTGTTAGTTTTAATTGTAAATTTGTGTTACTCTTTTCATTTCCAAACGGCAGTTATTGGGTAAAATTTCGTATTCAAAGGTATTTCTTGCAAACATAAAATTTTTTATCCGCAGTACCGGGATGAGAAATTTTGTGATTGAATTGTGGCGTTTAGTTTTTACCTCAGCGGTTTTTTAAATCTTAATATTCATTGAATGAATATTTAGTTGCCTCCCTTCCTTTCAAAGCAGTCGCTGTTATTAAAGTTTCGTTAATATACGTACTTTTTAAAAATAATAATTTTCCTCCGCAGTCCCGGGATGAGAAATTTCGTGAATCAATTTTCGTGTAAGTTTTTCTTCCTAGTGCTTTTTTAAAAGCTTTTCATTCATCAAATGAAAATTTGTTCCTTTCTAACTTTTCAAAACGGTCGTTTTAGAGAAAATGGTATCATTTATACGAATTTCTTTCAAGCATAACGTTTTCCAGCCGCAGTCCCGGGATTAGAAATTTCGTGATTAAAGCGACTCTTTTAGTTGTTCCCCCGAAGGTTTTTTTGAAAGCCTGTTAGTTTTAATTGTAAATTTGTTTGCTTCTTTTCATTTCCAAACGGCAGTTATTCAGAAAATTTTCGTATTCAAACTTATTTCTTGCAAACAAAATTTTTCATCCGCAGTACCGGGATGAGAAATTTTGTGATTCAATTGTGGCGTTTAGTTTTACCTCAGCGGTTTTTTAAAGCTTAAAATTCATTGAATGAATATTTTGTTGCCTCTCTTCCTTTAAAGGCAGTCGCTGTTATAAAAGTTTCTTTAATATACTTATTTTTAAAACATAATAATTTTCCTCCGCAGTCCCGGGATGAAAAATTTCGCGAATCAATTCTTGTCTAAAATTTTCGACGAAGTGCTTTTTTAAAAGCTTTTTATTCATCAAATGAAAATTTGTTCTTTCTATACCATTCAAAACGGTCGTTTTTGAGAAAATGGTATCATTTATACGTATTTTTTGCAAGCATAAAGTTTTCCAGCCGCAGTCCCGGGATGAGAAATTTCGTGATTCAAGCGACTCGTTTAGTTGTTCCCCCGAGGGTTTTTCATAAAGACTGTTAGTTTTAATTGTAAATTTGTGTTACTCTTTTCATTTCCAAACGGCAGTTATTGGGAAAACTTTCGTATTTAAACGTGTTTCTATCAAACATAAAATTTTTCATCCGCAGTACCGGGATGAGAAATTTTGTGATTGAATTGTGGCGTTTAGTTTTTACCTCAGCGGTTTTTTAAAGCTTAAAATTCATTGAATGAATATTTGGTTGCCTCCCTTCCTTTTAAAGCAGTCGCTGTTAGAAAAGCTTCGTTAATATACGTACTTTTTTAACATAATAATTTTCCTCCGCAGTCCAGGGATGAGAAATTTCTTGAATCAATTTTCGTGTAAGTTTTTCTTCCAAGTATTTCTCTAAAAGCTTTTCATTCATCAAATGAAAATTTGTTCTTTCTTTACCATTCAAAACGGTCCTTTTTGAGAAAATGGTATCATTTATACGTATTTCTTGCAAGCATAACGTTTTCTAGCCGCAGTCCCGGGATAAGAAATTTCGTGATTCAAGCGACTCGTTTCGTTGTTCCCCCGAGGGTTTTTTTGAAAGCCTATTAGTTTTAACTGTAAATTTGTGTGACTCTTTTCACTTCCAAACGGCAGTTATTGAGAAAATTTTCGTATTCATACGTATTTCTTGCAAACAAAATTTTCATCCGCAGTACCGGGATGAGAAATTTTGTGATTTAATTGTGGCGTTTAGTTTTTACCTCAGCGGATTTTCAAAGCTTAAAATTCATTGAATGAATATTTGGTCGCCTCTCTTCCTTTAAGGGCAGTCGCTGATATGAAAGTTTCGTTATTATACTTATTTTTTAAACATAATAATTTTCCTCCGCAGTCTCGGGATGAAAAATATCGCGAATCAATTTTCGTGTTTTTCTTCCAAGTGCTTTTTTAAAAGCTTTTCATTCATCAAATGAAAATTTGGTCTTTCTTTACCATTCAAAACGGTCGTTTTTGAGAAAATGGTATCATTTATACGTATTTCTTGCAAGCATAATATTTTCCAGCCGCAGTCCCGGAATGAGAAATTTCTTGATTCAAGCGACTCGTTTCGTTGTTCCACCGAAGGTTTTTTTGAAAGCCTATTAGTTTTAACTGTAAATTTGTGTGACTCTTCTCATTTCCCAACGGCAGTTATTGGGAAAATTTTCGTATTCATACGTTTTTCTTGCAAACAAAATTTTTCATCCGCAGTACCGGGATGAGAAATTTTGTGATTCAATTGTGGCGTTTGGTTTTTACCTCAGCGGTTTTTTAAAGTTTAAAATTCATTGAATGAATATTTTGTCGCCTCTCTTCCTTTAAAGGCAGTCGCTGGTTTAAAAGTTTCGTTAATATACTTATTTTTTAAACATAATAATTTTCCTCCGCAGTCCCGGGATTAAAAATTTCGCGAATCAATTCTTGTCTAAATTTTTCTTCCAAGTGCTTTTTTAAAAGCTTTTCATTCATCAAATGAAAATTTGTTCTTTCTTTACCATTCAAAACGGTCGTTTTTGAGAAAATGGTATCTTTATACGTATTTTTTGCAAGCATTAAGTTTTCCAGCCGCAGTCCCGGGATGAGAAATTTCGTGATTCAAGCGACTCGTTTAGTTGTTCCCCCGAGGGTTTTTTAAAAAGACTTTTAGTTTTAATTGTAAATTTGTGTGACTCTTTTCATTTCCAAACGGCAGTTATTGGGAAAATTTTCGTATTCATACGTTTTTCTTGCAAACAAAATTTTTCATCCGCAGTACCGGGATGAGAAATTTTGTGATTCAATTGTGGCGTTTAGTTTTTACCTCAGCGGTTTTTCAAAGCTTAAAATTCATTCAATGAATATTTGGTCGCCTCTCTTCCTTTAAGGGCAGTCGCTGATATGAAAGTTTCGTTATTATACTTATTTTTTAAACATAATAATTGTCCTCCGCAGTCTCGGGATGAAAAATATCGCGAATCAATTTTCGTGTTTTTCTTCCAAGTGCTTTTTTAAAAGCTTTTCATTCATCAAATGAAAATTTGGTCTTTCTTTACCATTCAAAACGGTCGTTTTTGAGAAAATGGTATCATTTATACGTATTTCTTGCAAGCATAATATTTTCCAGCCGCAGTCCCGGAATGAGAAATTTCTTGATTCAAGCGACTCGTTTCGTTGTTCCCCCGAAGGTTTTTTTGTAAGCCTATTAGTTTTAACTGTAAATTTGTGTGACTCTGTTCATTTCCCAACGGCAGTTATTGGGAAAATTTTCGTATTCATACGTTTTTCTTGCAAACAAAATTTTTCATCCGCAGTACCGGGATGAGAAGTTTTGTGATTCAAATGTGGCGTTTAGTTTTTACCTCAGCGGTTTTTTAAAGCTTAAAATTCATTGAATGAATATTTTGTCGCCTCTCTTCCTTTAAAGGCAGTCGCTGTTATAAAAGTTTCGTTAATATACTTATTTTTTAAACATAATAATTTTCCTCCGCAGTCCCGGTATGAAACATTTCGCGAATCAATTCTTGTCTAAATTTTTCTTCGAAGTGCTTTTTTAAAAGCTTTTCATTCATCAAATGAAAATTTGTTCTTTCTATACCATTCAAAACGGTCGTTTTTGAGAAAATGGTATCATTTATACGTATTTTTTGCAAGAATAAAGTTTTCCACCCGCAGTCCCGGGATGAGAAATTTCGTGATTCAAGCGACTCGTTTAGTTGTTCCCCCGAGGGTTTTTTAAAAAGACTTTTAGTGTTAATTGTAAATTTGTGTGACTCTTTTCATTTCCAAACGGCAGTTATTGGGAAAATTTTCGTATTCATACGTTTTTCTTGCAAACAAAATTTTTCATCCGCAGTACCGGGATGAGAAATTTTGTGATTCAATTGTGGCGTTTAGTTTTTACCTCAGCGGTTTTTCAAAGCTTAAAATTCATTCAATGAATATTTGGTCGCCTCTCTTCCTTTAAGGGCAGTCGCTGATATGAAAGTTTCGTTATTATACTTATTTTTTAAACATAATAATTGTCCTCCGCAGTCTCGGGATGAAAAATATCGCGAATCAATTTTCGTGTTTTTCTTCCAAGTGCTTTTTTAAAAGCTTTTCATTCATCAAATGAAAATTTGGTCTTTCTTTTACCATTCAAAACGGTCGTTTTTGAGAAAATGGTATCATTTATACGTATTTCTTGCAAGCATAATATTTTCCAGCCGCAGTCCCGGAATGAGAAATTTCTTGATTCAAGCGACTCGTTTCTTGTTCCCCCCGAAGGTTTTTTTGTAAGCCTATTAGTTTTAACTGTAAATTTGTGTGACTCTGTTCATTTCCCAACGGCAGTTATTGGGAAAATTTTCGTATTCATACGTTTGTCTTGCAAACAAAATTTTTCATCCGCAGTACCGGGATGAGAAGTTTTGTGATTCAAATGTGGCGTTTAGTTTTTACCTCAGCGGTTTTTTAAAGCTTAAAATTCATTGAATGAATATTTTGTCGCCTCTCTTCCTTAAAAGGCAGTCGCTGTTATAAAAGTTTCGTTAATATACTTATTTTTTAAACATAATAATTTTCCTCCGCAGTCCCGGTATGAAACATTTCGCGAATCAATTCTTGTCTAAATTTTTCTTCGAAGTGCTTTTTTAAAAGCTTTTCATTCATCAAATGAAAATTTGTTCTTTCTATACCATTCAAAACGGTCGTTTTTGAGAAAATGGTATCATTTATACGTATTTTTTGCAAGAATAAAGTTTTCCACCCGCAGTCCCGGGATGATAAAATTTCGTGATTCATGCGACTCGTTTAGTTGTTCCCCCGAGGGTTTTTTATAAAGACTGTTAGTTTTAATTGTAAATTTGTGTTACTCTTTTCATTTCCAAACGGCAGTTATTGGGTAAAATTTCGTATTCAAAGGTATTTCTTGCAAACATAAAATTTTTCATCCGCAGTACCGGGATGAGAAATTTTGTGATTCAATTGTGGCATTTAGTTTTACCCCAGCGGTTTTTTAAAGCTTAAAATTCATTGAATGAATATTTTGTTGCCTCTCTTCCTTTAAAGGCAGTCGCTGTTATAAAAGTTTCTTTAATATACTTATTTTTTAAAACATAATAATTTTCCTCCGCAGTCCCGGGATGAAAAATTTCGCGAATCAATTCTTGTCTAAATTTTTCTTCGAAGTGCTTTTTTAAAAGCTTTTTATTCATCAAATGAAAATTTGTTCTTTCTATACCATTCAAAACTGTCGTTTTTGAGAAAATGGTATCATTTATACGTATTTTTTGCAAGCATAAAGTTTTCCAGCCGCAGTCCCGGGATGAGAAATTTCGTGATTCAAGCGACTCGTTTAGTTGTTCCCCCGAGGGTTTTTCATAAAGACTGTTAGTTTTAATTGTAAATTTGTGTTACTCTTTTCATTTCCAAACGGCAGTTATTGGAAAACTTTCGTATTCAAAGGTATTTCTTGCAAACATAATATTTTTCATCCGCAGTACCGGGATGAGAAATTTTGTGATTGAATTGTGGCGTTTAGTTTTTACCTCAGCGGTTTTTTAAATCTTAAAATTCATTGGATGAATATTCGGTTGCCTCCCTTCCTTTCAAAGCAGTCGCTGTTATAAAAGTTTCGTTAATATACGTACTTTTTAAACATAATAATTTTCCTCCGCAGGCCCGTGATGAGAAATTTCGCGAATCAATTCTTGTCTAAATTTTTCTTCCAAGTGCTTTTTTAAAGGCTCTTTATTCATCAAATGAAAATTTGTTCCTTTCTTTACCTTTCAAAACGGTCGTTTTTGAGAAAATGGTATCATTTATACGTATTTCTTGCAAGCATAACGTTTTCTAGCCGCGACCCGGGATTAGAAATTTCGTGATTCAAGCGACTCGTTAAGTTGTTCCCCCGAGGGTTTTTTTGAAAGCCTGTTAGTTTTAATTGTAAATTTGTGTGACTCTTTTCATTTCCAAACGGCAGTTATTGGGAAAATTTTTGTATTCATTCGTTTTTCTTGCAAACAAAATTTTTCATCCGCAGTACCGGGATGAGAAATTTTGTGATTCAAATGTGGCGTTTAGTTTTTACCTCAGCGGTTTTTTAAAGCTTAAAATTCATTGAATGAATATTTTGTCGCCTCTCTTCCTTTAAAGGCAGTCGCTGTTATAAAAGTTTCGTTAATATACTTATTTTTTAACATAATAATTTTCCTCCGCAGTCCTGGGATGAAAAATTTCGCAAATCAATTCTTGTCTAAATTTTTCTTCCAAGTGCTTTTTTAAAAGCTTTTCATTCATCAAATGAAAATTTGTTTTTTCTTTACCATTCAAAACGGTCGTTTTTGAGAAAATGGTATAATTTAGACGTATTTTTTGAAAGCATAAAGTTTTCCAGCCGCAGTCCCGGGATGAGAAATTTCGTGATTCAAGCGACTCGTTTTGTTGTTCCCCCGAGGGTTTTTAAAAAGACTGTTAGTTTTAATTGTAAATTTGTGTTACTCTTTTCATTTCCAAACGGCAGTTATTGGGAAAACACTCGTATTCAAACGTGTTTCTATCAAACATAAAATTTTTCATCCGCAGTACCGGGATGAGAAATTTTGTGATTGAATTGTGGCGTTTAGTTTTTACCTCAGCGGTTTTTTAAAGCTTAAAATTCATTGAATGAATATTTGGTTGCCTCCCTTCCTTTTAAAGCAGTCGCTGTTAGAAAAGCTTCGTTAATATACGTACTTTTTTAACATAATAATTTTCCTCCGCAGTCTCGGGATGAAAAATATCGCGAATCAATTTTCGTGTTTTTCTTCCAAGTGCTTTTTTAAAAGCTTTTCATTCATCAAATGAAAATTTGGTCTTTCTTTACCATTCAAAACGGTCGTTTTTGAGAAAATGGTATCATTTATACGTATTTCTTGCAAGCATAATATTTTCCAGCCGCAGTCCCGGAATGAGAAATTTCTTGATTCAAGCGACTCGTTTCGTTGTTCCCCCGAAGGTTTTTTGTAAGCCTATTAGTTTTAACTGTAAATTTGTGTGACTCTGTTCATTTCCCAACGGCAGTTATTGGGAAAATTTTCGTATTCATACGTTTGTCTTGCAAACAAAATTTTTCATCCGCAGTACCGGGATGAGAAGTTTTGTGATTCAAATGTGGCGTTTAGTTTTTACCTCAGCGGTTTTTTAAAGCTTAAAATTCATTGAATGAATATTTTGTCGCCTCTCTTCCTTTAAAGGCAGTCGCTGTTATAAAAGTTTCGTTAATATACTTATTTTTTAAACATAATAATTTTCCTCCGCAGTCCCGGTATGAAACATTTCGCGAATCAATTCTTGTCTAAATTTTTCTTCGAAGTGCTTTTTTAAAAGCTTTTCATTCATCAAATGAAAATTTGTTCTTTCTATACCATTCAAAACGGTCGTTTTTGAGAAAATGGTATCATTTATACGTATTTTTTGCAAGAATAAAGTTTTCCACCCGCAGTCCCGGGATGAGAAATTTCGTGATTCAAGCGACTCGTTTAGTTGTTCCCCCGAGGGTTTTTTATAAAGACTGTTAGTTTTAATTGTAAATTTGTGTTACTCTTTTCATTTCCAAACGGCAGTTATTGGGTAAAATTTCGTATTCAAAGGTATTTCTTGCAAACATAAAATTTTTCATCCGCAGTACCGGGATGAGAAATTTTGTGATTCAATTGTGGCATTTAGTTTTACCCCAGCGGTTTTTTAAAGCTTAAAATTCATTGAATGAATATTTTGTTGCCTCTCTTCCTTTAAAGGCAGTCGCTGTTATAAAAGTTTCTTTAATATACTTATTTTTTAAAACATAATAATTTTCCTCCGCAGTCCCGGGATGAAAAATTTCGCGAATCAATTCTTGTCTAAATTTTTCTTCGAAGTGCTTTTTTAAAAGCTTTTTATTCATCAAATGAAAATTTGTTCTTTCTATACCATTCAAAACTGTCGTTTTTGAGAAAATGGTATCATTTATACGTATTTTTTGCAAGCATAAAGTTTTCCAGCCGCAGTCCCGGATGAGAAATTTCGTGATTCAAGCGACTCGTTTAGTTGTTCCCCCGAGGGTTTTTCATAAAGACTGTTAGTTTTAATTGTAAATTTGTGTTACTCTTTTCATTTCCAAACGGCAGTTATTGGGAAAACTTTCGTATTCAAAGGTATTTCTTGCAAACATAATATTTTTCATCCGCAGTACCGGGATGAGAAATTTTGTGATTGAATTGTGGCGTTTAGTTTTTACCTCAGCGGTTTTTTAAATCTTAAAATTCATTGGATGAATATTCGGTTGCCTCCCTTCCTTTCAAAGCAGTCGCTGTTATAAAAGTTTCGTTAATATACGTACTTTTTAAACATAATAATTTTCCTCCGCAGTCCAGGGATGAGAAATTTCGCGAATCAATTTTCGTGTAAGTTTTTCTTCCAAGTATTTCTCTAAAAGCTTTTCATTCATCAAATGAAAATTTGGTCTTTCTTTACCATTCAAAACGGTCGTTTTTGAGAAAATGGTATCATTTATACGTATTTCTTGCAAGCATAATATTTTCCAGCCGCAGTCCCGGAATGAGAAATTTCTTGATTCAAGCGACTCGTTTCGTTGTTCCATCGAAGGTTTTTTTGAAAGACTATTAGTTTTAACTGTAAATTTGTGTGACTCTTTTCATTTCCCAACGGCAGTTATTGGGAAAATTTTCGTTTTCATACGTTTTTCTTGCAAACAAAATTTTTCATCCGCAGTACCGGGATGAGAAATTTTGTGACTCAATTGTGGCGTTTGGTTTTTACCTCAGCGGTTTTTTAAAGTTTAAAATTCATTGAATGAATATTTTGTCGCCTCTCTTCCTTTAAAGGCAGTCGCTGGTTTAAAAGTTTCGTTAATATACTTATTTTTTAAACATAATAATTTTCCTCCGCAGTCCCGGGATTAAAAATTTCGCGAATCAATTCTTGTCTAAATTTTTCTTCCAAGAACTTTTTTAAAAGCTTTTCATTCATCAAATGAAAATTTGTTCTTTCTTTACCATTCAAAACGGTCGTTTTTGAGAAAATGGTATCTTTATACGTATTTTTTGCAAGCATTAAGTTTTCCAGCCGCAGTCCCGGGATGAGAAATTTCGTGATTCAAGCGACTCGTTTAGTTGTTCCCCCGAGGGTTTTTTAAAAAGACTTAGTTTTAATTGTAAATTTGTGTGACTCTTTTCATTTCCAAACGGCAGTTATTGGGAAAATTTTCGTATTCATACGTTTTTCTTGCAAACAAATTTTTCATCCGCAGTACCGGGATGAGAAATTTTGTGATTCAATTGTGGCGTTTAGTTTTTACCTCAGCGGTTTTTCAAAGCTTAAAATTCATTGAATGAATATTTGGTCGCCTCTCTTCCTTTAAGGGCAGTCGCTGATATGAAAGTTACGTTATTGTTATTATACTTATTTTTTAAACATAATAATTGTCCTCCGCAGTCTCGGGATGAAAAATATCGCGAATCAATTTTCGTGTTTCTTCCAAGTGCTTTTTTAAAAGCTTTTCATTCATCAAATGAAAATTTGGTCTTTCTTTACCATTCAAAACGGTCGTTTTTGAGAAAATGGTATCATTTATACGTATTTCTTGCAAGCATAATATTTTCCAGCCGCAGTCCCGGAATGAGAAATTTCTTGATTCAAGCGACTCGTTTCGTTGTTCCCCCGAAGGTTTTTTTGAAAGCCTATTAGTTTTAACTGTAAATTTGTGTGACTCTGTTCATTTCCCAACGGCAGTTATTGGGAAAATTTTCGTATTCAACCGTTTTTCTTGCAAACAAAATTTTTCATCCGCAGTACCGGGATGAGAAGTTTTGTGATTCAAATGTGGCGTTTAGTTTTTACCTCAGCGGTTTTTTAAAGCTTAAAATTCATTGAATGAATATTTTGTCGCCTCTCTTCCTTTAAAGGCAGTCGCTGTTATAAAAGTTTCGTTAATATACTTATTTTTTAAACATAATAATTTTCCTCCACAGTCCTGGGATGAAAAATTTTGCGAATCAATTCTTGTCTAAATTTTTCTTCCAAGTGCTTTTTTAAAAGCTTTTCATTCATCAAATGAAAATTTGTTTTTTCTTTACCATTCAAAACGGTCGTTTTTGAGAAAATGGTATAATTTATACGTATTTTTTGAAAGCATAAAGTTTTCCAGCCGCAGTCCCGGGATGAGAAATTTCGTGATTCAAGCGACTCGTTTTGTTGTTCCCCCGAGGGTTTTTTAAAAAGACTGTTAGTTTTAATTGTAAATTTGTGTTACTCTTTTCATTTCCAAACGGCAGTTATTGAGAAAACTTTCGTATTCAAACGTGTTTCTATCAAACATAAAATTTTTCATCCGCAGTACCGGGATGAGAAATTTTGTGATTCAATTGTGGCATTTAGTTTTACCCCAGCGGTTTTTTAAAGCTTAAAATTCATTGAATGAATATTTTGTTGCCTCTCTTCCTTTAAAGGCAGTCGCTGTTATAAAAGTTTCTTTAATATACTTATTTTTTAAAACATAATAATTTTCCTCCGCAGTCCCGGGATGAAAAATTTCGCGAATCAATTCTTGTTCAAATTTTTCTTCGAAGTGCTTTTTTAAAAGCTTTTTATTCATCAAATGAAAATTTGTTCTTTCTATACCATTCAAAACTGTCGTTTTTGAGAAAATGGTATCATTTATACGTATTTTTTGCAAGCATAAAGTTTTCCAGCCGCAGTCCCGGGATGAGAAATTTCGTGATTCAAGCGACTCGTTTAGTTGTTCCCCCGAGGGTTTTTCATAAAGACTGTTAGTTTTAATTGTAAATTTGTGTTACTCTTTTCATTTCCAAACGGCAGTTATTGGGAAAACTTTCGTATTCAAAGGTATTTCTTGCAAACATAATATTTTTCATCCGCAGTACCGGGATGAGAAATTTTGTGATTGAATTGTGGCGTTTAGTTTTTACCTCAGCGGTTTTTTAAATCTTAAAATTCATTGGATGAATATTCGGTTGCCTCCCTTCCTTTCAAAGCAGTCGCTGTTATAAAAGTTTCGTTAATATACGTACTTTTTAAACATAATAATTTTCCTCCGCAGGCCCGTGATGAGAAATTTCGCGAATCAATTCTTGTCTAAATTTTTCTTCCAAGTGCTTTTTTAAAGGCTCTTTATTCATCAAATGAAAATTTGTTCCTTTCTTTACCTTTCAAAACGGTCGTTTTTGAGAAAATGGTATCATTTATACGTATTTCTTGCAAGCATAACGTTTTCTAGCCGCAGTCCCGGGATGTGAAATTTCGTGATTCAAGCGACTCGTTTAGTTGTTCCCCCGAGGGTTTTTTAAAAAGACTTAGTTTTAATTGTAAATTTGTGTGACTCTTTTCATTTCCAAACGGCAGTTATTGGGAAAATTTTCGTATTCATACGTTTTTCTTGCAAACAAAATTTTTCATCCGCAGTACCGGGATGAGAAATTTTGTGACTCAATTGTGGCGTTTGGTTTTTACCTCAGCGGTTTTTTAAAGTTTAAAATTCATTGAATGAATATTTTGTCGCCTCTCTTCCTTTAAAGGCAGTCGCTGGTTTAAAAGTTTCGTTAACATACTTATTTTTTAAACATAATAATTTTCCTCCGCAGTCCCGGGATTAAAAATTTCGCGAATCAATTCTTGTCTAAATTTTTCTTCCAAGAACTTTTTTAAAAGCTTTTCATTCATAAAATGAAAATTTGTTCTTTCTTTACCATTCAAAACGGTCGTTTTTGAGAAAATGGTATCTTTATACGTATTTTTTGCAAGCATTAAGTTTTCCAGCCGCAGTCCCGGGATGAGAAATTTCGTGATTCAAGCGACTCGTTTAGTTGTTCCCCCGAGGGTTTTTTAAAAAGACTTAGTTTTAATTGTAAATTTGTGTGACACTTTTCATTTCCAAACGGCAGTTATTGGGAAAATTTTCGTATTCATACGTTTTTCTTGCAAACAAAATTTTTCATCCGCAGTACCGGGATGAGAAATTTTGTGATTCAATTGTGGCGTTTAGTTTTTACCTCAGCGGTTTTTCAAAGCTTAAAATTCATTGAATGAATATTTGGTCGCCTCTCTTCCTTTAAGGGCAGTCGCTGATATGAAAGTTTCGTTATTATACTTATTTTTTAAACATAATAATTGTCCTCCGCAGTCTCGGGATGAAAAATATCGCGAATCAATTTTCGTGTTTTTCTTCCAAGTGCTTTTTTAAAAGCTTTTCATTCATCAAATGAAAATTTGGTCTTTCTTTACCATTCAAAACGGTCGTTTTTGAGAAAATGGTATCATTTATACGTATTTCTTGCAAGCATAATATTTTCCAGCCGCAGTCCCGGAATGAGAAATTTCTTGATTCAAGCGACTCGTTTCGTTGTTCCCCCGAAGGTTTTTTTGAAAGCCTATTAGTTTAAACTGTAAATTTGTGTGACTCTGTTCATTTCCCAACGGCAGTTATTGGGAAAATTTTCGTATTCAACCGTTTTTCTTGCAAACAAAATTTTTCATCCGCAGTACCGGGATGAGAAGTTTTGTGATTCAAATGTGGCGTTTAGTTTTTACCTCAGCGGTTTTTTAAAGCTTAAAATTCATTGAATGAATATTTTGTCGCCTCTCTTCCTTTAAAGGCAGTCGCTGTTATAAAAGTTTCGTTAATATACTTATTTTTTAAACATAATAATTTTCCTCCGCAGTCCTGGGATGAAAAATTGTGCGAATCAATTCTTGTCTAAATTTTTCTTCCAAGTGCTTTTTTAAAAGCTTTTCATTCATCAAATGAAAATTTGTTTTTTCTTTACCATTCAAAACGGTCGTTTTTGAGAAAATGGTATAATTTATACGTATTTTTTGAAAGCATAAAGTTTTCCAGCCGCAGTCCCGGGATGAGAAATTTCGTGATTCAAGCGACTCGTTTTGTTGTTCCCCCGAGGGTTTTTTAAAAAGACTGTTAGTTTTAATTGTAAATTTGTGTTACTCTTTTCATTTCCAAACGGCAGTTATTGAGAAAACTTTCGTATTCAAACGTGTTTCTATCAAACATAAAATTTTTCATCCGCAGTACCGGGATGAGAAATTTTGTGATTCAATTGTGGCATTTAGTTTTACCCCAGCGGTTTTTTAAAGCTTAAAATTCATTGAATGAATATTTTGTTGCCTCTCTTCCTTTAAAGGCAGTCGCTGTTATAAAAGTTTCTTTAATATACTTATTTTTTAAAACATAATAATTTTCCTCCGCAGTCCCGGGATGAAAAATTTCGCGAATCAATTCTTGTCTAAATTTTTCTTCGAAGTGCTTTTTTAAAAGCTTTTTATTCATCAAATGAAAATTTGTTCTTTCTATACCATTCAAAACTGTCGTTTTTGAGAAAATGGTATCATTTATACGTATTTTTTGCAAGCATAAAGTTTTCCAGCCGCAGTCCCGGGATGAGAAATTTCGTGATTGAAGCGACTCGTTTAGTTGTTCCCCCGAGGGTTTTTCATAAAGACTGTTAGTTTTAATTGTAAATTTGTGTTACTCTTTTCATTTCCAAACGGCAGTTATTGGGAAAACTTTCGTATTCAAAGGTATTTCTTGCAAACATAATATTTTTCATCCGCAGTACCGGGATGAGAAATTTTGTGATTGAATTGTGGCGTTTAGTTTTTACCTCAGCGGTTTTTTAAATCTTAAAATTCATTGGATGAATATTCGGTTGCCTCCCTTCCTTTCAAAGCAGTCGCTGTTATAAAAGTTTCGTTAATATACGTACTTTTTAAACATAATAATTTTCCTCCGCAGGCCCGTGATGAGAAATTTCGCGAATCAATTCTTGTCTAAATTTTTCTTCCAAGTGCTTTTTTAAAGGCTCTTTATTCATCAAATGAAAATTTGTTCCTTTCTTTACCTTTCAAAACGGTCGTTTTTGAGAAAATGGTATCATTTATACGTATTTCTTGCAAGCATAACGTTTTCTAGCCGCGACCCGGGATTAGAAATTTCGTGATTCAAGCGACTCGTTAAGTTGTTCCCCCGAGGGTTTTTTTGAAAGCCTGTTAGTTTTAATTGTAAATTTGTGTGACTCTTTTCATTTCCAAACGGCAGTTATTGGGAAAATTTTTGTATTCATTCGTTTTTCTTGCAAACAAAATTTTTCATCCGCAGTACCGGGATGAGAAATTTTGTGATTCAAATGTGGCGTTTAGTTTTTACCTCAGCGGTTTTTTAAAGCTTAAAATTCATTGAATGAATATTTTGTCGCCTCTCTTCCTTTAAAGGCAGTCGCTGTTATAAAAGTTTCGTTAATATACTTATTTTTTAAACATAATAATTTTCCTCCGCAGTCCTGGGATGAAAAATTTTGCGAATCAATTCTTGTCTAAATTTTTCTTCCAAGTGCTTTTTTAAAAGCTTTTCATTCATCAAATGAAAATTTGTTTTTTCTTTACCATTCAAAACGGTCGTTTTTGAGAAAATGGTATAATTTATACGTATTTTTTGAAAGCATAAAGTTTTCCAGCCGCAGTCCCGGGATGAGAAATTTCGTGATTCAAGCGACTCGTTTTGTTGTTCCCCCGAGGGTTTTTTAAAAAGACTGTTAGTTTTAATTGTAAATTTGTGTTACTCTTTTCATTTCAAAACGGCAGTTATTGAGAAAACTTTCGTATTCAAACGTGTTTCTATCAAACATAAAATTTTTCATCCGCAGTACCGGGATGAGAAATTTTGTGATTCAATTGTGGCATTTAGTTTTACCCCAGCGGTTTTTTAAAGCTTAAAATTCATTGAATGAATATTTTGTTGCCTCTCTTCCT
The DNA here is from genome assembly GCF_022747635.1 of Hetaerina americana. Lineage (NCBI taxonomy): Eukaryota > Metazoa > Arthropoda > Insecta > Odonata > Calopterygidae > Hetaerina > Hetaerina americana. The sequence continues at coordinate 29,716 of NW_027287045.1, read as the reverse complement.
TTAAAGGCAGTCGCTGTTATAAAAGTTTCTTTAATATACTTATTTTTTAAAACATAATAATTTTCCTCCGCAGTCCCGGGATGAAAAATTTCGCGAATCAATTCTTGTCTAAATTTTTCTTCGAAGTGCTTTTTTAAAAGCTTTTTATTCATCAAATGAAAATTTGTTCTTTCTATACCATTCAAAACTGTCGTTTTTGAGAAAATGGTATCATTTATACGTATTTTTTGCAAGCATAAAGTTTTCCAGCCGCAGTCCCGGGATGAGAAATTTCGTGATTCAAGCGACTCGTTTAGTTGTTCCCCCGAGGGTTTTTCATAAAGACTGTTAGTTTTAATTGTAAATTTGTGTTACTCTTTTTATTTCCAAACGGCAGTTATTGGGAAAACTTTCGTATTCAAAGGTATTTCTTGCAAACATAATATTTTTCATCCGCAGTACCGGGATGAGAAATTTTGTGACTCAATTGTGGCGTTTGGTTTTTACCTCAGCGGTTTTTTAAAGTTTAAAATTCATTGAATGAATATTTTGTCGCCTCTCTTCCTTTAAGGGCAGTCGCTGGTTTAAAAGTTTCGTTAATATACTTATTTTTTAAACATAATAATTTTCCTCCGCAGTCCCGGGATTAAAAATTTCGCGAATCAATTCTTGTCTAAATTTTTCTTCCAAGAACTTTTTTAAAAGCTTTTCATTCATCAAATGAAAATTTGTTCTTTCTTTACCATTCAAAACGGTCGTTTTTGAGAAAATGGTATCTTTATACGTATTTTTTGCAAGCATTAAGTTTTCCAGCCGCAGTCCCGGGATGAGAAATTTCGTGATTCAAGCGACTCGTTTAGTTGTTCCCCCGAGGGTTTTTTAAAAAGACTTAGTTTTAATTGTAAATTTGTGTGACTCTTTTCATTTCCAAACGGCAGTTATTGGGAAAATTTTCGTATTCATACGTTTTTCTTGCAAACAAAATTTTTCATCCGCAGTACCGGGATGAGAAATTTTGTGATTCAATTGTGGCGTTTAGTTTTTACCTCAGCGGTTTTTCAAAGCTTAAAATTCATTGAATGAATATTTGGTCGCCTCTCTTCCTTTAAGGGCAGTCGCTGATATGAAAGTTTCGTTATTATACTTATTTTTTAAACATAATAATTGTCCTCCGCAGTCTCGGGATGAAAAATATCGCGAATCAATTTTCGTGTTTTTCTTCCAAGTGCTTTTTTAAAAGCTTTTCATTCATCAAATGAAAATTTGGTCTTTCTTTACCATTCAAAACGGTCGTTTTTGAGAAAATGGTATCATTTATACGTATTTCTTGCAAGCATAATATTTTCCAGCCGCAGTCCCGGAATGAGAAATTTCTTGATTCAAGCGACTCGTTTCGTTGTTCCCCCGAAGGTTTTTTTGAAAGCCTATTAGTTTAAACTGTAAATTTGTGTGACTCTGTTCATTTCCCAACGGCAGTTATTGGGAAAATTTTCGTATTCAACCGTTTTTCTTGCAAACAAAATTTTTCATCCGCAGTACCGGGATGAGAAGTTTTGTGATTCAAATGTGGCGTTTAGTTTTTACCTCAGCGGTTTTTTAAAGCTTAAAATTCATTGAATGAATATTTTGTCGCCTCTCTTCCTTTAAAGGCAGTCGCTGTTATAAAAGTTTCGTTAATATACTTATTTTTTAAACATAATAATTTTCCTCCGCAGTCCTGGGATGAAAAATTTTGCGAATCAATTCTTGTCTAAATTTTTCTTCCAAGTGCTTTTTTAAAAGCTTTTCATTCATCAAATGAAAATTTGTTTTTTCTTTACCATTCAAAACGGTCGTTTTTGAGAAAATGGTATAATTTATACGTATTTTTTGAAAGCATAAAGTTTTCCAGCCGCAGTCCCGGGATGAGAAATTTCGTGATTCAAGCGACTCGTTTTGTTGTTCCCCCGAGGGTTTTTTAAAAAGACTGTTAGTTTTAATTGTAAATTTGTGTTACTCTTTTCATTTCCAAACGGCAGTTATTGAGAAAACTTTCGTATTCAAACGTGTTTCTATCAAACATAAAATTTTTCATCCGCAGTACCGGGATGAGAAATTTTGTGATTCAATTGTGGCAATTAGTTTTACCCCAGCGGTTTTTTAAAGCTTAAAATTCATTGAATGAATATTTTGTTGCCTCTCTTCCTTTAAAGGCAGTCGCTGTTATAAAAGTTTCTTTAATATACTTATTTTTTAAAACATAATAATTTTCCTCCGCAGTCCCGGGATGAAAAATTTCGCGAATCAATTCTTGTCTAAATTTTTCTTCGAAGGGCTTTTTTAAAAGCTTTTTATTCATCAAATGAAAATTTGTTCTTTCTATACCATTCAAAACTGTCGTTTTTGAGAAAATGGTATCATTTATACGTATTTTTTGCAAGCATAAAGTTTTCCAGCCGCAGTCCCGGGATGAGAAATTTCGTGATTCAAGCGACTCGTTTAGTTGTTCCCCCGAGGGTTTTTCATAAAGACTGTTAGTTTTAATTGTAAATTTGTGTTACTCTTTTCATTTCCAAACGGCAGTTATTGGGAAAACTTTCGTATTCAAAGGTATTTCTTGCAAACATAATATTTTTCATCCGCAGTACCGGGATGAGAAATTTTGTGATTGAATTGTGGCGTTTAGTTTTTACCTCAGCGGTTTTTTAAATCTTAAAATTCATTGGATGAATATTCGGTTGCCTCCCTTCCTTTCAAAGCAGTCGCTGTTATAAAAGTTTCGTTAATATACGTACTTTTTAAACATAATAATTTTCCTCCGCAGGCCCGTGATGAGAAATTTCGCGAATCAATTCTTGTCTAAATTTTTCTTCCAAGTGCTTTTTTAAAGGCTCTTTATTCATCAAATGAAAATTTGTTCCTTTCTTTACCTTTCAAAACGGTCGTTTTTGAGAAAATGGTATCATTTATACGTATTTCTTGCAAGCATAACGTTTTCTAGCCGCGACCCGGGATTAGAAATTTCGTGATTCAAGCGACTCGTTAAGTTGTTCCCCCGAGGGTTTTTTTGAAAGCCTGTTAGTTTTAATTGTAAATTTGTGTGACTCTTTTCATTTCCAAACGGCAGTTATTGGGAAAATTTTTGTATTCATTCGTTTTTCTTGCAAACAAAATTTTTCATCCGCAGTACCGGGATGAGAAATTTTGTGATTCAAATGTGGCGTTTAGTTTTTACCTCAGCGGTTTTTTAAAGCTTAAAATTCATTGAATGAATATTTTGTCGCCTCTCTTCCTTTAAAGGCAGTCGCTGTTATAAAAGTTTCGTTAATATACTTATTTTTTAAACATAATAATTTTCCTCCGCAGTCCTGGGATGAAAAATTTCGCAAATCAATTCTTGTCTAAATTTTTCTTCCAAGTGCTTTTTTAAAAGCTTTTCATTCATCAAATGAAAATTTGTTTTTTCTTTACCATTCAAAACGGTCGTTTTTGAGAAAATGGTATAATTTAGACGTATTTTTTGAAAGCATAAAGTTTTCCAGCCGCAGTCCCGGGATGAGAAATTTCGTGATTCAAGCGACTCGTTTTGTTGTTCCCCCGAGGGTTTTTTAAAAAGACTGTTAGTTTGATTTGTAAATTTGTGTTACTCTTTTCATTTCCAAACGGCAGTTATTGGGAAAACTTTCGTATTCAAACGTGTTTCTATCAAACATAAAATTTTTCATCCGCAGTACCGGGATGAGAAATTTTGTGATTGAATTGTGGCGTTTAGTTTTTACCTCAGCGGTTTTTTAAAGCTTAAAATTCATTGAATGAATATTTGTTTGCCTCCCTTCCTTTTAAAGCAGTCGCTGTTAGAAAAGCTTCGTTAATATACGTACTTTTTTAACATAATAATTTTCCTCCGCAGTCCAGGGATGAGAAATTTCTTGAATCAATTTTCGTGTAAGTTTTTCTTCCAAGTATTTCTCTAAAAGCTATTCATTCATCAAATGAAAATTTGTTCTTTCTTTACCATTCAAAACGGTCCTTTTTGAGAAAATGGTATCATTTATACGTATTTCTTGCAAGCATAACGTTTTCTAGCCGCAGTCCCGGGATAAGAAATTTCTTGATTCAAGCGACTCGTTTCGTTGTTCCCCCGAGGGTTTTTTTGAAAGCCTATTAGTTTTAACTGTAAATTTGTGTGACTCTTTTCACTTCCAAACGGCAGTTATTGAGAAAATTTTCGTATTCATACGTATTTCTTGCAAACAAAATTTTCATCCGCAGTACCGGGATGAGAAATTTTGTGATTCAATTGTGGCGTTTAGTTTTTACCTCAGCGGTTTTTCAAAGCTTAAAATTCATTGAATGAATATTTGGTCGCCTCTCTTCCTTTAAGGGCAGTCGCTGATATGAAAGTTTCGTTATTATACTTATTTTTTAAACATCATAATTTTCCTCCGCAGTCTCGGGATGAAAAATATCGCGAATCAATTTTCGTGTTTTTCTTCCAAGTGCTTTTTTAAAAGCTTTTCATTCATCAAATGAAAATTTGGTCTTTCTTTACCGTTCAAAACAGTCGTTTTGGAGAAAATGGTATCATTTATACGTATTTCTTGCAAGCATAATATTTTCCAGCCGCAGTCCCGGAATGAGAAATTTCTTGATTCAAGCGACTCGTTTCGTTGTTCCACCGAAGGTTTTTTTGAAAGCCTATTAGTTTTAACCGTAAATTTGTGTGACTCTTTTCATTTCCCAACGGCAGTTATTGGGAAAATTTTCGTATTCATACGTTTTTCTTGCAAACAAAATTTTTCATCCGCAGTACCGGGATGAGAAATTTTGTGATTCAATTGTGGCGTTTGGTTTTTACCTCAGCGGTTTTTTAAAGTTTAAAATTCATTGAATGAATATTTTGTCGCCTCTCTTCCTTTACAGGCAGTCGCTGGTTTAAAAGTTTCGTTAATATACTTATTTTTTAAACATAATAATTTTCCTCCGCAGTCCCGGGATTAAAAATTTCGCGAATCAATTCTTGTCTAAATTTTTCTTCCAAGTGCTTTTTTAAAAGCTTTTCATTCATCAAATGAAAATTTGTTCTTTCTTTACCATTCAAAACGGTCGTTTTTGAGAAAATGGTATCTTTATACGTATTTTTTGCAAGCATTAAGTTTTCCAGCCGCAGTCCCGGGATGAGAAATTTCGTGATTCAAGCGACTCGTTTAGTTGTTCCCCCGAGGGTTTTTTAAAAAGACTTAGTTTTAATTGTAAATTTGTGTGACTCTTTTCATTTCAAAACGGCAGTTATTGGGAAAATTTTCGTATTCATACGTTTTTCTTGCAAACAAAATTTTTCATCCGCAGTACCGGGATGAGAAATTTTGTGATTCAATTGTGGCGTTTAGTTTTTACCTCAGCGGTTTTTCAAAGCTTAAAATTCATTGAATGAATATTTAGTCGCCTCTCTTCCTTTAAGGGCAGTCGCTGATATGAAAGTTTCGTTATTATACTTATTTTTTAAACATAATAATTGTCCTCCGCAGTCTCGGGATGAAAAATATCGCGAATCAATTTTCGTGTTTTTCTTCCAAGTGCTTTTTTAAAAGCTTTTCATTCATCAAATGAAAATTTGGTCTTTCTTTACCATTCAAAACGGTCGTTTTTGAGAAAATGGTATCATTAATACGTATTTCTTGCAAGCATAATATTTTCCAGCCGCAGTCCCGGAATGAGAAATTTCTTGATTCAAGCGACTCGTTTCGTTGTTCCCCCGAAGGTTTTTTTGAAAGCCTATTAGTTTTAACTGTAAATTTGTGTGACTCTGTTCATTTCCAAACGGCAGTTATTGGGAAAATTTTCGTATTCATACGTTTTTCTTGCAAACAAAATTTTTCATCCGCAGTACCGGGATGAGAAATTTTGTGATTCAATTGTGGCGTTTAGTTTTTACCTCAGCGGTTTTTTAAAGCTTAAAATTCATTGAATGAATATTTTGTCGCTTCTCTTCCTTTAAAGGCAGTCGCTTTTACGAAAGTTTCGTTAATATACTTATTTTTTAAACATATAATTTTCCTCCGATGTCCCGGGATGAAAAATTTCGCGAATCAATTCTTGTCTAAATTTTTCTTCCAAGTGCTTTTTTAAAAGCTTTTCATTCATCATATGAAAATTTGTTCTTTCTTTACCATTCAAAACGGTCGTTTTTGAGAAAATGGTATCATTTATACGTATTTTTTGAGAGCATAAAGTTTTCCAGCCGCAGTCCCGGGATGAGAAATTTCATGATTCAAGCAACTCGTTTTGTTGTTCCCCCGAGGGTTTTTTAAAAAGACTGTTAGTTTTAATTGTAAATTTATGTTACTCTTTTCATTTCCAAACGGCAGTTATTGGGAAAACTTTCGTATTCAAACGTATTTCTATCAAACATAAAATTTTTCATCCGCAGTACCAGGATGAGAAATTTTGTGATTGAATTGTGGCGTTTAGTTTTTACCTCAGCGGTTTTTTAAAGCTTAAAATTCTTTGAATGAATATTTGGTTGCCTCCCTTCCTTTTAAAGCAGTCGCTGTTATGAAAGCTTCGTTAATATACGTACTTTTTTAACATAATAATTTTCCTCCGCAGTCCCGGGATGAGAAATTTCTTGAATCAATTTTCGTGCAAGTTTTTCTTCAAAGTATTTTTCTAAAAGCTTTTCATTCATCAAATGAAAATTTGTTCTTTCTTTACCATTCAAAACGGTCGTTTTTGAGAAAATGGTATCATTGATACGTATTTCTTGCAAGCATAACGCTTTCCAGCCGCAGTCCCGGGATGAGAAATTTCGTGATTCAAGCGACTCGTTTCGTTGTTCCCCCGAGGGTTTTTTTGAAAGCCTATTAGTTTTAACTGTCAATTTGTGTGACTCTTTTCACTTCCAAACGGCAGTTATTGAGAAAATTTTCGTATTCATACGTATTTCTTGCAAACAAAATTTTCATCCGCAGTACCGGGATGAGAAATTTTGTGATTCAATTGTGGCGGTTAGTTTTTACCTCATCGGTTTTTTAAAGCTTAAAATTCATTGAATGAATATTTTGTCGCCTCTCTTCCTTTAAAGGCAGTCGCTGTTATAAAAGTTTCGTTAATATACTTATTTTTTAAACATAATAATTTTCCTCCGCAGTCCTGGGATGAAAAATTTTGCGAATCAATTCTTGTCTAAATTTTTCTTCCAAGTGCTTTTTTAAAAGCTTTTCATTCATCAAATGAAAATTTGTTTTTTCTTTACCATTCAAAACGGTCGTTTTTGAGAAAATGGTATAATTTATACGTATTTTTTGAAAGCATAAAGTTTTCCAGCCGCAGTCCCGGGATGAGAAATTTCGTGATTCAAGCGACTCGTTTTGTTGTTCCCCCGAGGGTTTTTTAAAAAGACTGTTAGTTTTAATTGTAAATTTGTGTTACTCTTTTCATTTCCAAACGGCAGTTATTGAGAAAACTTTCGTATTCAAACGTGTTTCTATCAAACATAAAATTTTTCATCCGCAGTACCGGGATGAGAAATTTTGTGATTCAATTGTGGCAATTAGTTTTACCCCAGCGGTTTTTTAAAGCTTAAAATTCATTGAATGAATATTTTGTTGCCTCTCTTCCTTTAAAGGCAGTCGCTGTTATAAAAGTTTCTTTAATATACTTATTTTTTAAAACATAATAATTTTCCTCCGCAGTCCCGGGATGAAAAATTTCGCGAATCAATTCTTGTCTAAATTTTTCTTCGAAGGGCTTTTTTAAAAGCTTTTTATTCATCAAATGAAAATTTGTTCTTTCTATACCATTCAAAACTGTCGTTTTTGAGAAAATGGTATCATTTATACGTATTTTTTGCAAGCATAAAGTTTTCCAGCCGCAGTCCCGGGATGAGAAATTTCGTGATTCAAGCGACTCGTTTAGTTGTTCCCCCGAGGGTTTTTCATAAAGACTGTTAGTTTTAATTGTAAATTTGTGTTACTCTTTTCATTTCCAAACGGCAGTTATTGGGAAAACTTTCGTATTCAAAGGTATTTCTTGCAAACATAATATTTTTCATCCGCAGTACCGGGATGAGAAATTTTGTGATTGAATTGTGGCGTTTAGTTTTTACCTCAGCGGTTTTTTAAATCTTAAAATTCATTGGATGAATATTCGGTTGCCTCCCTTCCTTTCAAAGCAGTCGCTGTTATAAAAGTTTCGTTAATATACGTACTTTTTAAACATAATAATTTTCCTCCGCAGGCCCGTGATGAGAAATTTCGCGAATCAATTCTTGTCTAAATTTTTCTTCCAAGTGCTTTTTTAAAGGCTCTTTATTCATCAAATGAAAATTTGTTCCTTTCTTTACCTTTCAAAACGGTCGTTTTTGAGAAAATGGTATCATTTATACGTATTTCTTGCAAGCATAACGTTTTCTAGCCGCGACCCGGGATTAGAAATTTCGTGATTCAAGCGACTCGTTAAGTTGTTCCCCCGAGGGTTTTTTTGAAAGCCTGTTAGTTTTAATTGTAAATTTGTGTGACTCTTTTCATTTCCAAACGGCAGTTATTGGGAAAATTTTTGTATTCATTCGTTTTTCTTGCAAACAAAATTTTTCATCCGCAGTACCGGGATGAGAAATTTTGTGATTCAAATGTGGCGTTTAGTTTTTACCTCAGCGGTTTTTTAAAGCTTAAAATTCATTGAATGAATATTTTGTCGCCTCTCTTCCTTTAAAGGCAGTCGCTGTTATAAAAGTTTCGTTAATATACTTATTTTTTAAACATAATAATTTTCCTCCGCAGTCCTGGGATGAAAAATTTCGCAAATCAATTCTTGTCTAAATTTTTCTTCCAAGTGCTTTTTTAAAAGCTTTTCATTCATCAAATGAAAATTTGTTTTTTCTTTACCATTCAAAACGGTCGTTTTTGAGAAAATGGTATAATTTAGACGTATTTTTTGAAAGCATAAAGTTTTCCAGCCGCAGTCCCGGGATGAGAAATTTCGTGATTCAAGCGACTCGTTTTGTTGTTCCCCCGAGGGTTTTTTAAAAAGACTGTTAGTTTGATTTGTAAATTTGTGTTACTCTTTTCATTTCCAAACGGCAGTTATTGGGAAAACTTTCGTATTCAAACGTGTTTCTATCAAACATAAAATTTTTCATCCGCAGTACCATGATGAGAAATTTTGTGATTGAATTGTGGCGTTTAGTTTTTACCTCAGCGGTTTTTTAAAGCTTAAAATTCATTGAATTAATATTTGTTTGCCTCCTTTCCTTTTAAAGCAGTCGCTGTTAGAAAAGCTTCGTTAATATACGTACTTTTTTAACATAATAATTTTCCTCCGCAGTCCAGGGATGAGAAATTTCTTGAATCAATTTTCGTGTAAGTTTTTCTTCCAAGTATTTCTCTAAAAGCTATTCATTCATCAAATGAAAATTTGTTCTTTCTTTACCATTCAAAACGGTCCTTTTTGAGAAAATGGTATCATTTATACGTATTTCTTGCAAGCATAACGTTTTCTAGCCGCAGTCCCGGGATAAGAAATTTCTTGATTCAAGCGACTCGTTTCGTTGTTCCCCCGAGGGTTTTTTTGAAAGCCTATTAGTTTTAACTGTAAATTTGTGTGACTCTTTTCACTTCCAAACGGCAGTTATTGAGAAAATTTTCGTATTCATACGTATTTCTTGCAAACAAAATTTTCATCCGCAGTACCGGGATGAGAAATTTTGTGATTCAATTGTGGCGTTTAGTTTTTACCTCAGCGGTTTTTCAAAGCTTAAAATTCATTGAATGAATATTTGGTCGCCTCTCTTCCTTTAAGGGCAGTCGCTGATATGAAAGTTTCGTTATTATACTTATTTTTTAAACATCATAATTTTCCTCCGCAGTCTCGGGATGAAAAATATCGCGAATCAATTTTCGTGTTTTTCTTCCAAGTGCTTTTTTAAAAGCTTTTCATTCATCAAATGAAAATTTGGTCTTTCTTTACCGTTCAAAACAGTCGTTTTGGAGAAAATGGTATCATTTATACGTATTTCTTGCAAGCATAATATTTTCCAGCCGCAGTCCCGGAATGAGAAAGTTCTTGATTCAAGCGACTCGTTTCGTTGTTCCACCGAAGGTTTTTTTGAAAGCCTATTAGTTTTAACCGTAAATGTGTGACTCTTTTCATTTCCCAACGGCAGTTATTGGGAAAATTTTCGTATTCATACGTTTTTCTTGCAAACAAAATTTTTCATCCGCAGTACCGGGATGAGAAATTTTGTGATTCAATTGTGGCGTTTGGTTTTTACCTCAGCGGTTTTTTAAAGTTTAAAATTCATTGAATGAATATTTTGTCGCCTCTCTTCCTTTACAGGCAGTCGCTGGTTTAAAAGTTTCGTTAATATACTTATTTTTTAAACATAATAATTTTCCTCCGCAGTCCCGGGATTAAAAATTTCGCGAATCAATTCTTGTCTAAATTTTTCTTCCAAGTGCTTTTTTAAAAGCTTTTCATTCATCATATGAAAATTTGTTCTTTCTTTACCATTCAAAACGGTCGTTTTTGAGAAAATGGTATCATTTATACGTATTTTTTGAGAGCATAAAGTTTTCCAGCCGCAGTCCCGGGATGAGAAATTTCATGATTCAAGCAACTCGTTTTGTTGTTCCCCCGAGGGTTTTTTAAAAAGACTGTTAGTTTTAATTGTAAATTTATGTTACTCTTTTCATTTCCAAACGGCAGTTATTGGGAAAACTTTCGTATTCAAACGTATTTCTATCAAACATAAAATTTTTCATCCGCAGTACCAGGATGAGAAATTTTGTGATTGAATTGTGGCGTTTAGTTTTTACCTCAGCGGTTTTTTAAAGCTTAAAATTCTTTGAATGAATATTTGGTTGCCTCCCTTCCTTTTAAAGCAGTCGCTGTTATGAAAGCTTCGTTAATATACGTACTTTTTTAACATAATAATTTTCCTCCGCAGTCCCGGGATGAGAAATTTCTTGAATCAATTTTCGTGCAAGTTTTTCTTCAAAGTATTTTTCTAAAAGCTTTTCATTCATCAAATGAAAATTTGTTCTTTCTTTACCATTCAAAACGGTCGTTTTTGAGAAAATGGTATCATTGATACGTATTTCTTGCAAGCATAACGCTTTCCAGCCGCAGTCCCGGGATGAGAAATTTCGTGATTCAAGCGACTCGTTTCGTTGTTCCCCCGAGGGTTTTTTTGAAAGCCTATTAGTTTTAACTGTCAATTTGTGTGACTCTTTTCACTTCCAAACGGCAGTTATTGAGAAAATTTTCGTATTCATACGTATTTCTTGCAAACAAAATTTTCATCCGCAGTACCGGGATGAGAAATTTTGTGATTCAATTGTGGCGGTTAGTTTTTACCTCATCGGTTTTTTAAAGCTTAAAATTCATTGAATGAATATTTGGTCGCCTCCCTTCCTTTAAGGGCAGTCGCTGATATGAAAGTTTCGTTAATATACTTATTTTTTAAACATAATAATTTTCGTCCGCAGTCTCGGGATGAAAAATATCGCAAATCAATTTTCGTGTTTTTCTTCCAAGTGCTTTTTTAAAAGCTTTTCATTCATCAAATGAAAATTTGGTCTTTCTTTACCATTCAAAACGGTCGTTTTTGAGTAAATGGTATCATTTATACGTATTTCTTGCAAGCATAACGTTTTCTAGCCGCAGTCCCGGGATAAGAAATTTCGTGATTCAAGCGACTCGTTTAGTTGTTCCCCCGGGGGTTTTTTTGAAAGCCTGTTAGTTTTAATTATAAATTTGTGTTTTTTTTTCCTTTCCAAACGGCAGTAATTGTGAAAACTTTTGTATTCAAACGTATTTCTATCAAACAGAAAATTTTTCATCCGCAGTACCGGGATGAGAAATTTTGTGATTGAATTGTGGCGTTTAGTTTTTACCTCAGCGGTTTTTTTGAAGCTTAAAATTCATTGAATGAATATTTGGTCGCCTTTCTTCCTTTCAAAGCACTCGCTATTATAAAAGTTTCGTTAATATACGTATTTTTTAAACATAATAATTTTCCTCCGCAGTCCCGGGATGAGTAATTTCGCGAATCAATTTTCGTGTAAGTTTTTCTTCCAAGTGCTTTTTAAAAGATTCTTCATTCATCAAATGAAAATTTGTTCCTTTCTTTACCTTTCAAAACGGTCGTTTTTGAGAAAATGGTATCATTTATTGGTATTTCTTGCAAGCATAACGTTTTCCAGCCGCAGTCCCGGGATGAGAAATTTCTTGATTCAAGCGACTCGTTTAGTTGTTCCCCCGAGGGTTTTTTATAAAGACTGTTAGTTTTAATTGTAAATTTGTGTTACTCTTTTCATTTCCAAACGGCAGTTATTGGGAAAACTTTCGTATTCAAAGGTATTTCTTGCAAACATAAAATTTTTCATCCGCAGTACCGGGATGAGAAATTTTGTGATTGAATTGTGGCGTTTAGTTTTTACCTCAGCGGTTTTTTAAATCTTAAAATTCATTGAATGAATATTTGGTTGCCTCCCTTCCTTTCAAGGCAGTCGCTGTTATAAAAGTTTCGTTAATATACGTACTTTTTAAACATAATAATTTTCCTCCGCAGTCCATGGATGAGAAATTTCGTGAATCAATTTTCGTGCAAGTTTTTCTTCCAAGTATTTTTCTAAAAGCTTTTCATTCATCAAATGAAAATTTATTCTTTCTTTACCATTCAAAACGGTCGTTTTTGAGAAAATGGTATCATTTATACGTATTTCTTGCAAGCATAACGTTTTCCAGCCGCAGTCCCGGGATGAGAAATTTCGTGATTCAAGCGACTCGTTTCGTTGTTCCCCCGAGGGTTTTTTTGAAAGCCTATTAGTTTTAACTGTAAATTTGTGTGACTCTTTTCACTTCCAAACGGCAGTTATTGAGAAAATTTTCGTATTCATACGTATTTCTTGCAAACAAAATTTTCATCCGCAGTACCGGGATGAGAAATTTTGTGATTCAATTGTGGCGTTTAGTTTTTACCTCAGCGGTTTTTTAAATCTTAAAATTCATTGAAATAATATTTGGTTGCCTCCCTTCCTTTTAAAGCAGTCGCTGTTTGAAAGTTTCGTTAATATACGTACTTTTTAAACATAATAATTTTCCTCCGCAGTCCCGGGATGAGAAATTTCGTGATTCAAGCGACTCGTTTGGTTGTTCCAACGAGGGTTTTTTTGAAAGCCTGTTAGTTTTAATTGTAAATATGGTTGACTCCTTTCATTTCCCAACGGCAGTTATTGGGAAAATTTTCGTATTCATACGTTTTTCTTGCAAACAAAATTTTTCATCCGCAATACCGGGATGAGAAATTTTGTGATTCAATTGTGGCGTTTAGTTTTACCTCAGCGGTTTTTTAAAGTTTAAAATTCATTGAATGAATATTTTGTCGCCTCTCTACCTTTAAAGGCAGTCGCTGGTTTAAAAGTTTCGTTAATATACTTATTTTTTAAACATAATAATTTTCCTCCGCAGTCCCGGGATTAAAAATTTCGCGAATCAATTCTTGTCTAAATTTTTCTTCCAAGTGCTTTTTTAAAAGCTTTTCATTCATCAAATGAAAATTTGTTCTTTCTCTACCATTCAAAACGGTCGTTTTTGAGAAAATGGTATCATTTATACGTATTTCTTGCAAGCATAATGTTTTCCAGCCGCAGTCCGGGGATAAGAAATTTCTTGATTCAAGCGACTCGTTTCGTTGTTCCCCCGAAGGTTTTTTAAAAAGACTGTTAGTTTTAATTGTAAATTTGTGTGAATCTTTTCATTTCCAAACGGCAGTTATTGGGAAAATTTTCGTATTCATACGTTTTTCTTGCAAACTAAATTTTTCATCCGCAGTACCGGGATGAGAAATTTTGTGATTCAATTGTGGCGTTTAGTTTTTACCTCAGCGGTTTTTCAAAGCTTAAAATTCATTGAATGAATATTTAGTCGCCTCTCTTCCTTTAAGGGCAGTCGCTGATATGAAAGTTTCGTTATTATACTTATTTTTTAAACATAATAATTGTCCTCCGCAGTCTCGGGATGAAAAATATCGCGAATCAATTTTCGTGTTTTTCTTCCAAGTGCTTTTTTAAAAGCTTTTCATTCATCAAATGAAAATTTGGTCTTTCTTTACCATTCAAAACGGTCGTTTTTGAGAAAATGGTATCATGAATACGTATTTCTTGCAAGCATAATATTTTCCAGCCGCAGTCCCGGAATGAGAAATTTCTTGATTCAAGCGACTCGTTTCGTTGTTCCCCCGAAGGTTTTTTTGAAAGCCTATTAGTTTTAACTGTAAATTTGTGTGACTCTGTTCATTTCCAAACGGCAGTTATTGGGAAAATTTTCGTATTCATACGTTTTTCTTGCAAACAAAATTTTTCATCCGCAGTACCGGGATGAGAAATTTTGTGATCTAATTGTTGCGTTTAGTTTTTACCTCAGCGGTTTTTTAAAGCTTAAAATTCATTGAATGAATATTTTGTCGCTTCTCTTCTTTTAAAGGCAGTCGCTGTTATGAAAGTTTCGTTAATATACTTATTTTTTAAACATATAATTTTCCTCCGATGTCCCGGGATGAAAAATTTCGCGAATCAATTCTTGTCTAAATTTTTCTTCCAAGTGCTTTTTTAAAAGCTTTTCATTCATCATATGAAAATTTGTTCTTTCTTTACCATTCAAAACGGTCGTTTTTGAGAAAATGGTATCATTTATACGTATTTTTTGAGAGCATAAAGTTTTCCAGCCGCAGTCCCGGGATGAGAAATTTCATGATTCAAGCAACTCGTTTTGTTGTTCCCCCGAGGGTTTTTTAAAAAGACTGTTAGTTTTACTTGTAAATTTATGTTACTCTTTTCATTTCCAAACGGCAGTTATTGGGAAAACTTTCGTATTCAAACGTATTTCTATCAAACATAAAATTTTTCATCCGCAGTACCAGGATGAGAAATTTTGTGATTGAATTGTGGCATTTAGTTTTTACCTCAGCGGTTTTTTAAAGCTTAAAATTCTTTGAATGAATATTTGGTTGCCTCCCTTCCTTTTAAAGCAGTCGCTGTTATGAAAGCTTCGTTAATATACGTACTTTTTTAACATAATAATTTTCCTCCGCAGTCCCGGGATGAGAAATTTCTTGAATCAATTTTCGTGTAAGTTTTTCTTCAAAGTATTTTTCTAAAAGCTTTTCATTCATCAAATGAAAATTTGTTCTTTCTTTACCATTCAAAACGGTCGTTTTTAAGAAAATGGTATCATTGATACGTATTTCTTGCAAGCATAACGCTTTCCAGCCGCAGTCCCGGGATGAGAAATTTCGTGATTCAAGCGACTCGTTTCGTTGTTCCCCCGAGGGTTTTTTTGAAAGCCTATTAGTTTTAACTGTCAATTTGTGGGACTCTTTTCACTTCCAAACGGCAGTTATTGAGAAAATTTTCGTATTCATACGTATTTCTTGCAAACAAAATTTTCATCCGCAGTACCGGGATGAGAAATTTTGTGATTCAATTGTGGGGGTTAGTTTTTACCTCAGCGGTTTTTTAAAGCTTAAAATTCATTGAATGAATATTTGGTCGCCTCCCTTCCTTTAAGGGCAGTCGCTGATATGAAAGTTTCGTTAATATACTTATTTTTTAAACATAATAATTTTCCTCCGCAGTCTCGGGATGAAAAATATCGCGAATCAATTTTCGTGTTTTTCTTCAAAGTGCTTTTTTAAAAGCTTTTCATTCATCAAATGAAAATTTGGTCTTTCTTTACCATTCCAAACGGTCGTTTTTGAGTAAATGGTATCATTTATACGTATTTCTTGCAAGCATAACGTTTTCTAGCCGCAGTCCCGGGATAAGAAATTTCGTGATTCAAGCGACTCGTTTAGTTGTTCCCCCGGGGGTTTTTTTGAAAGCCTGTTAGTTTTAATTATAAATTTGTGTTTTTTTTTTCCTTTCCAAACGGCAGTTATTGTGAAAACTTTTGTATTCAAACGTATTTCTATCAAACATAAAATTTTTCATCCGCAGTACAGGGATGAGAAATTTTGTGATTGAATTGTGGCGTTCAGTTTTTACCTCAGCGGTTTTTTTGAAGCTTAAAATTCATTGAATGAATATTTGGTCGCCTTTCTTCCTTTCAAAGCACTCGCTATTATAAAACTTTCGTTAATATACGTATTTTTTAAACATAATAATTTTCCTCCGCAGTCCCGGGATGAGTAATTTCGCGAATCAATTTTCGTGCAAGTTTTTCTTCCAAGTATTTTTTTAAAAGCTTTTCATTCATCAAATGAAAATTTATTCTTTCTTTACCATTCAAAACGGTCGTTTTTGAGAAAATGGTATCATTTATACGTATTTCTTGCAAGCATAACGTTTTCCAGCCGCAGTCCCGGGATGAGAAATTTCGTGATTCAAGCGACTCGTTTCGTTGTTCCCCCGAGGGTTTTTTTGAAAGCCTATTAGTTTTAACTGTAAATTTGTGTGACTCTTTTCACTTCCAAACGGCAGTTATTGAGAAAATTTTCGTATTCATACGTATTTCTTGCAAACAAAATTTTCATCCGCAGAACCGGGATGAGAAATTTTGTGATTGAATTGTGGCGTTTAGTTTTTACCTCAGCGGTTTTTTAAATCTTAAAATTCATTGAAATAATATTTGGTTGCCTCCCTTCCTTTTAAAGCAGTCGCTGTTTGAAAGTTTCGTTAATATACGTACTTTTTAAACATAATAATTTTCCTCCGCAGTCCCGGGATGAGAAATTTCGTGATTCAAGCGACTCGTTTGGTTGTTCCAACGAGGGTTTTTTTGAAAGCCTGTTAGTTTTAATTGTAAATTTGGTTGACTCCTTTCATTTCCCAACGGAAGTTATTGGGAAAATTTTCGTATTCATACGTTTTTCTTGCAAACAAAATTTTTCATCCGCAATACCGGGATGAGAAATTTTGTGATTCAATTGTGGCGTTTAGTTTTACCTCAGCGGTTTTTTAAAGCTTAAAATTCATTGAATGAATATTTTGTGGCCTCTCTTCCTTTAAGGGCAGTCGCTGTTATGAAAGTTTCGTTAATATAGTTATTTTTTAAACATAATAATTTTTCTCCGCAGTCTCGGGATGAAAAATATCGCGAATCAATTTTCGTGTTTTTCTTCCAAGTGCTTTTTTAAAAGCTTTTCATTCATCAAATGAAAATTTGTTTTTTCTTTACCATTCAAAACGGTCGTTATTGAGAAAATGGTATAATTTATACGTATTTTTTGAAAGCATAAAGTTTTCCAGCCGCAGTCCCGGGATGAGAAATTTCGTGATTCAAGCGACTCGTTTTGTTGTTCCCCCGAGGGTTTTTTAAAAAGACTGTTATTTTTAATTGTAAATTTGTGTTACTCTTTTCATTTCCAAACGGCAGTTATTGGGAAAACTTTCGTATTCAAACGTGTTTCTATCAAACATAAAATTTTTCATCCGCAGTACCGGGATGAGAAATTTTGTGATTGAATTGTGGCGTTTAGTTTTTACCTCAGCGGTTTTTCAAAGCTTAAAATTCATTGAATGAATATTTGGTCGCCTCTCTTCCTTTAAGGGCAGTCGCTGATATGAAAGTTTCGTTATTATACTTATTTTTTAAACATAATAATTTTTCTCCGCAGTCTCGGGATGAAAAATATCGCGAATCAATTTTCGTGTTTTTCTTCCAAGTGCTTTTTTAAAAGCTTTTCATTCATCAAATGAAAATTTGTTCTTTCTTTACCATTCAAAACGGTCGTTTTTGAGAAAATGGTATCTTTATACGTATTTTTTGCAAGCATTAAGTTTTCCAGCCGCAGTAGTGGGATGAGAAATTTCGTGATTCAAGCGACTCGTTTAGTTGTTCCCCCGAGGGTTTTTTAAAAAGACTGTTAGTTTTAATTGTAAATTTGTGTGACTCTTTTCATTTCCAAACGGCAGTTATTGGGAAAATTTTCGTATTCATACGTTTTTCTTGCAAACAAAATTTTTCATCCGCAGTACCGGGATGAGAAATTTTGTGATTCAATTGTGGCGTTTAGATTTTACCTCAGCGGTTTTTCAAAGCTTAAAATTCATTGAATGAATATTTGGTCGCCTCTCTTCCTTTAAGGGCAGTCGCTGATATGAAAGTTTCGTTATTATACTTATTTTTTAAACATAATAATTTTTCTCCGCAGTCTCGGGATGAAAAATATCGCGAATCAATTTTCGTGTTTTTCTTCCAAGTGCTTTTTTAAAAGCTTTTCATTCATCAAATGAAAATTTGGTCTTTCTTTACCATTCAAAACAGTCGTTTTTGAGAAAATGGTATCATTTATACGTATTTCTTGCAAGCATAATATTTTCCAGCCGCAGTCCCGGAATGAGAAATTTCTTGATTCAAGCGACTCGTTTCGTTGTTCCCCCGAAGGTTTTTTTGAAAGCCTATTAGTTTTAACTGTAAATTTGTGTGACTCTGTTCATTTCCCAACGGCAGTTATTGGGAAAATTTTCGTATTCATACGTTTTTCTTGCAAACAAAATTTTTCATACGCAGTACCGTGATGAGAAATTTTGTGATTCAATTGTGGCGTTTAGTTTTTACCTCAGCGGTTTTTTAAAGCTTAAAATTCATTGAATGAATATTTGGTCGCCTCTCTTCCTTTAAAGGCAGTCGCTGTTATGAAAGTTTCGTTAATATACTTATTTTTTAAACATATAATTTTCCTCCGCAGTCCCGGGATGAAAAATTTCGCGAATCAATTCTTGTCTAAATTTTTCTTCCAAGTGCTTTTTTAAAAGCTTTTCATTCATCATATGAAAATTTGTTCTTTCTTTACCATTCAAAACGGTCGTTTTTGAGAAAATGGTATCATTTATACGTATTTTTTGATAGCATAAAGTTTTCCAGCCGCAGTCCCGGGATGAGAAATTTCGTGATTCAAGCACCTCGTTTTGTTGTTCCCCCGAGGGTTTTTTAAAAAGACTGTTAGTTTTAATTGTAAATTTATGTTACTCTTTTCATTTCCAAACGGCAGTTATTGGGAAAACTTTCGTATTCAAACGTATTTCTATAAACATAAAATTTTTCATCCGCAGTACCAGGATGAGAAATTTTGTGATTGAATTGTGGCGTTTAGTTTTTACCTCAGCGGTTTTTTAAAGTTTAAAATTCATTGAATGAATATTTGGTTCCTCCCTTCCTTTTAAAGCAGTCGCTGTTATGAAAGCTTCGTTAATATACGTACTTTTTTAACATAATAATTTTCCTCCGCAGTCCCGGGATGAGAAATTTCTTGAATCAATTTTCGTGTAAGTTTTTCTTCAAAGTATTTTTCTAAAAGCTTTTCATTCATCAAATGAAAATTTGTTCTTTCTTTACCATTCAAAACGGTCGTTTTTGAGAAAATGGTATCATTGATACGTATTTCTTGCAAGCATAACGCTTTCCAGCCGCAGTCCCGGGATGAGAAATTTCGTGATTCAAGCGACTCGTTTCGTTGTTCCCCCGAGGGTTTTTTTGAAAGCCTATTAGTTTTAACTGTAAATTTGTGTGACTCTTTTCACTTCCAAACGGCAGTTATTGAGAAAATTTTCGTATTCATACGTATTTCTTGCAAACAAAATTTTCATCCGCAGTACTGGGATGAGAAATTTTGTGATTCAATTGTGGGGGTTAGTTTTTACCTCAGCGGTTTTTTAAAGCTTAAAATTCATTGAATGAATATTTGGTCGCCTCCCTTCCTTTAAGGGCAGTCGCTGATATGAAAGTTTCGTTAATATACTTATTTTTTAAACATAATAATTTTCCTCCGCAGTCTCGGGATGAAAAATATCGCGAATCAATTTTCGTGTTTTTCTTCCAAGTGCTTTTTTAAAAGCTTTTTATTCATCAAATGAAAATTTGGTCTTTCTTTACCATTCAAAACGGTCGTTTTTGAGTAAATGGTATCATTTATACGTATTTCTTGCAAGCATAACGTTTTCTAGCCGCAGTCCCGGGATAAGAAATTTCGTGATTCAAGCGACTCGTTTAGTTGTTCCCCCGGGGGTTTTTTTGGAAGCCTGTTAGTTTTAATTATAAATTAGTGTTTTTTTTTCCTTTCCAAACGGCAGTTATTGGGAAAACTTTTGTATTCCAACGTATTTCTATCAAACATAAAATTTTTCATCCGCAGTACCGGGATGAGAAATTTTGTGATTGAATTGTGGCGTTTAGTTTTTACCTCAGCGGTTTTTTTGAAGCTTAAAATTCATTGAATGAATATTTGGTCGCCTTTCTTCCTTTCAAAGCACTCGCTTTTATAAAAGTTTCGTTAATATACGTATTTTTTAAACATAATAATTTTCCTCCGCAGTCCCGGGATGAGTAATTTATCGAATCAATTTTCGTGTAAGTTTTTCTTCCAAGTGCTTTTTAAAAGATTCTTCATTCATCAAATGAAAATTTGTTCCTTTTTTTACCATTCAAAACGGTCGTTTTTGAGAAAATGGTATCATTTATACGTACTTCTTGCAAGCATAACGTTTTCCAGGAGCAGTCCCGGGATGAGAAATTGCGTGATTCAAGCGACTCGTTTCGTTGTTCCCCCGAGGGTTTTTTTGAAAGCCTATTATTTTTAACTGTAAATTTGTGTGAATCTTTTCACTTCCAAACGGCAGTTATTGAGAAAATTTTCGTATTCATACGTATTTCTTGCAAACAAAATTTTCATCCGCAGTACCGGGATGAGAAATTTTGTGATTGAATTGTGGCGTTTAGTTTTTACCTCAGCGGTTTTTTAAATCTTAAAATTCATTGAAATAATATTTGGTTGCCTCCCTTCCTTTTAAAGCAGTCGCTGTTATGAAAGTTTCGTTAATATACGTACTTTTTAAACATAATAATTTTCCTCCGCAGTCCCGGGATGAGAAATTTCGTGATTCAAGCGACTCGTTTGGTTGTTCCAACGAGGGTTTTTTTGAAAGCCTGTTAGTTTTAATTGTAAATTTGGTTGACTCCTTTCATTTCCCAACGGCAGTTATTGGGAAATTTTTCGTATTCATACGTTTTTCTTGCAAACAAAATTTTTCATCCGCAGTACCGGGATGAGAAATTTGGTGATTCAATTGTGGCGTTTAGTTTTACCTCAGCGGTTTTTTAAAGCTTAAAATTCATTGAATGAATATTTTGTGGCCTCTCTTCCTTTAAGGGCAGTCGCTGTTATGAAAGTTTCGTTAATATACTTATTTTTTAAACATAATAATTTTCCTCCGCAGTCTCGGGATGAAAAATATCGCAAATCAATTTTCGTGTTTTTCTTCCAAGTGCTTTTTTAAAAGCTTTTCATTCATCAAATGAAAATTTGGTCTTTCTTTACCATTCAAAACGGTCGTTTTTGAGAAAATGGTATCATTTATACGTATTTCTTGCAAACATAATGTTTTCCAGCCGCAGTCCCGGGATGAAAAATTTCTTGATTCAAGCGACTCGTTTCGTTGTTCCCCCGAAGGTTTTTTTTGAAAGCCTATTAGTTTTAACTGTAAATTTGTGTGACTCTTTTCATTTCCCAGCGGCAGTTATTGGGAAAATTTTTGTATTCATACGTTTTTCTTGCAAACAAAATTTTTCATCCGCAGTACCGGAATGAGAACTTTTGTGATTCAATTGTGGCGTTTAGTTTTTACCTCAGCGGTTTTTTAAAGCTTAAAATTCATCGAATGAATATTTTGTCGCCTCTCTTCCTTTAAAGGCAGTCGCTGTTATAAAAGTTTCGTTAATATACTTATTTTTTAAACAAAATTTTCCTCCGCAGTCCCGGGATGAAAAATTTCGCGAATCAATTTTTGTCTAAATTTTTCTTCCAAGTGCTTTTTTAAAAGCTTTTCATTCATCAAATGAAAATTTGTTCTTTCTTTACCATTCAAAACGGTCGTTTTTGAGAAAATGGTATCATTTATACGTATTTTTTGCAAGCATAAAGTTTTCCAGCCGCAGTCCCGGGATGAGAAATTTCGTGATTCAAGCGACTCGTTTTGTTGTTCCCCCGAGGGTTTTTTAAAAAGACTGTTAGTTTTAATTGTAAATTTGTGTTACTCTTTTCATTTCCAAACGGCAGTTATTGGGAAAACTTTCGTATTCAAACGTATTTCTTGCAAACATAAAATTTTTCATCCGCAGTACCGGGATGAGAAATTTTGTTATTGAATTGTGGCGTTTAGTTTTTTCCTCAGCGGTTTTTTAAAGCTTAAAATTCATTGAATGAATATTTGGTTGCCTCCCTTTCTTTTAAAGCAGTCGCTGTTATGAAAGCTTCGTTAATATACGTCCTTTTTTAACATAATAATTTTCCTCCTCAGTCCCGGGATGAGAAATTTCTTGAATCAATTTTCGTGTAAGTTTTTCTTCCAAGTGCTTTTTTAAAAGCTTTTCATTCATCAAATGAAAATTTGTTCCTTTCTTAACTTTTCAAAACGGTCGTTTTAGAGAAAATGGTATCATTTATACGTATTTCTTGCAAGGATAACGTTTTCTTGCCGCAGTCCCGGGATAAGAAATTTCGTGATTCAAGCGACTCGTTCAGTTGTTACCCCGAGGGTTTTTTGAAAGCCTGTTAGTTTATTTGTAAATTTGTGTTTTTCTTTCCTTTCCAAACGGCAGTTATTGGGAAAACTTTTGTATTCAAACACATTTTTTGCAAAAATAAAATTTTTCCTCCGCAGTACCGGGATGAGAAATTTTGTGATTTAATTGTGGCGTTTAGTTTTAACCTCAGCGGTTTTTTTGAAGCTTAAAATTATTTGAATGAATATTTGGTCGCCTTTTTTCGTTTCAAAGCACTCGCTATTATTAAAGTTTCGTTAATATACGTATTTTTTAAACATAATAATTTTCCTCCGCAGGCCCGGGATGAGAAATTTCGCGAATTAATTTCCGTGTAAGTTTTTCTTCCAAGTTCTTTTTTAAAGGCTCTTTATTCATCAAATGAAAATTTGTTCCTTTCTTTACCATTCAAAACGGTCGTTTTTGAGAAAATGGTATCATTTATACGTATTTCTTGCAAGCATAACGTTTTCTAGCCGCGACCCGGGATTAGAAATTTCGTGATTCAAGCGACTCGTTTAGTTGTTCCCCCGAGGGTTTTTTTGAAAGCCTATTAGTTTTAATTGTAAATTTGTGTGACTCCTTTCATTTCCCAACGGCAGTTATTGGGAAAATTTTCGTATTGATACATTTTTCTTGCAAACAAAATTTTTCATCCGCAGTACCGGGATGAGAAATTTTGTGATTCAATTGTGGCGTTTAGTTTTACCTCAGCGGTTTTTTAAAGCTTAAAATTCATTGAATGAATATTTGGTTGCCTCCCTTCCTTTCAAAGCAGTCGCTGTTATAAAAGTTTCGTTAATATACGTACTTTTTAAACATAATAATTTTCCTCCGCAGTCCTGGGATGAGAAATTTCGTGAATCAATTTTCGTGTAAGTTTTTCTTCCAAGTGCTTTTTTAAAAGCTTTTCATTCATCAAATGAAAATTTGTTCCTTTCTTAACTTTTCAAAACGGTCGTTTTAGAGAAAATGGTATTATTTATACGAATTTCTTTCAAGCATAACGTTTTCCAGCCGCAGTCCCGGGATTAGAAATTTCGTGATTCAAGCGACTCGTTTAGTTGTTCCCCCGAGGGTTTTTTATAAAGACTGTTAGTTTTAATTGTAAATTTGTTTTACTCTTTTCTTTTCCAAACGGCAGTTATTGGGAAAACTTTCGTATTCAAAGGTATTTTTTGCAAACATAAAATTTTTCATCCGCAGTACCGGGATGAGAAATTTTGTGATTGAATTTTGGCGTTTAGTTTTACCTCAGCGGTTTTTTAGAGCTTAAAATTCATTGAATCAATATTCTGTGGCCTCTCTTCCTTTAAAGGCAGTCGCTGTTATAAAAGTTTCGTTAATATACGTACTTTTTAAACGTAATAATTTTCCTCCGCAGGCCCGCGATGAGTAATTTCGCGAATCAATTTCCGTGTTTTTCTTCCAAGTGCTTTTTTAAAAGCTTTTCATTCATCAAAAGAAAATTTGTTCTTTCTTTACTATTCAAAACGGTCGTTTTTGAGAAAATGGTAACATTTATACGAATTTCTTGCAAGCATAATGTTTTCCAGCCGCAGTCCCGGGATTAGAAATTTCGTGATTAAAGCGACTCTTTTAGTTGTTCCCCCGAAGGTTTTTTTGAAAGCCTGTAAGTTTTAATTGTAAATTTGTTTGTCACTTTTCATTTCCAAACGGCAGTTATTAAGAAAATTTTCGTGTTTAAACGTATTTCTTGCAAACATAAAATTTTTCATCCGCAGTACCAGGATGAGAAATTTTGTGATTCAATTGTGGCGTTTAGTTTTTACCTCAGCGGTTTTTTAAAGCTTAAAATTCATTGAATGAATATTTGGTCGCCTCTCTTCCTTTAAAGGCAGTCGCTGTTATGAAAGTTTCGTTAATATACTTATTTTTTAAACATATAATTTTCCTCCGCAGTCCCGGGATGAAAAATTTCGCGAATCAATTTTCGTGTTTTTCTTCCAAGTGCTTTTTTAAAAGCTTTTCATTCATCAAATGAAAATTTGTTCTTTCTTTACTATTCAAAACGGTCGTTTTTGAGAAAATGGTAACATTTATACGTATTTCTTGCAAGCATAAGGTTTTCCAGCCGCAGTCCCGGGATGAGAAATTTCGTGAATCAATTTTCGTGTAAGTTTTTCTTCCAAGTATTTTTCTAAAAGCTTTTCATTCATCAAATGAAAATTTGTTTTTTCTTTACAAAACCAAACGGTCGTTTTTGAGAAAATGGTATCATTTTTACGTATTTCTTGCAAGCATAACGTTTTCCAGCCGCAGTCCCGGGATGAGAAATTTCGTGATTCAGGCGACTCGTTTCGTTGTTCCCCCGAGGGTTTTTTTGAAAGCCTATTAGTTTTAATTGTAAATTTGTGTGACTCTTTTCACATCCAAACGCTAGTTATTGAGAAAATTTTCGTATTCATACGTATTTCTTGCAAACAAAATTTTCATCCGCAGTACTGGGATGAGAAATTTTGTGATTTTATTGTTGCGTTTAGTTTTTATCTCAGCGGTTTTTTAAAGCTTAAAATTCATTGAATGAATATTTGGTTGCCTCCCTTCCTTTCAAAGCAGTCGCTGTTATAAAAGTTTCGTTAATATACGTACTTTTTAAACATAATATTTTTCCTCCGCAGGCCCGCGATGAGTAATTTCGCGAATCAATTTCCGTGTAAGTTTTTCTTCCAAGTTCTTTTTTAAAGGCTCTTTATTCATCAAATGAAAATTTGTTCCTTTCTTTACCATTCAAAACGGTCGTTTTTGAGAAAATGGTATCATTTATACGTATTTCTTGCAAGCATAACGTTTTCTAGCCGCGACCCGGGATTAGAAATTTCGTGATTCAAGCGACTCGTTTAGTTGTTCCCCCGAGGGTTTTTTTGAAAGCCTTTTAGTTTTAATTGTAAATTTGTGTGACTCCTTTCATTTCCCAACGGCAGTTATTGGGAAAATTTTCGTATTGATACATTTTTCTTGCAAACAAAATTTTTCATCCGCAGTACCGGGATGAGAAATTTTGTGATTCAATTGTGGCGTTTAGTTTTACCTCAGCGGTTTTTTAAAGCTTAAAATTCATTTAATGAATATTTGGTTGCCTCCCTTCCTTTCAAAGCAGTCGCTGTTATAAAAGTTTCGTTAATATACGTACTTTTTAAACATAATAATTTTCCTCCGCAGTCCTGGGATGAGAAATTTAGTGAATCAATTTTCGTGTAAGTTTTTCTTCCAAGTGCTTTTTTAAAAGCTTTTCATTCATCAAATGAAAATTTGTTCCTTTCTTAACTTTTCAAAACGGTCGTTTTAGAGAAAATGGTATCATTTATACGAATTTCTTTCAAGCATAACGTTTTCCAGCCGCAGTCCCGGGATTAGAAATTTCGTGATTCAAGCGACTCGTTTAGTTGTTCCCCCGAGGGTTTTTTTATAAAGACTGTTAGTTTTTAATTGTAAATTTGTTTTTACTCTTTTCTTTTCCAAACGGCAGTTATTGGGAAAACTTTCGTATTCAAAGGTATTTCTTGCAAACATAAAATTTTTCATCCGCAGTACCGGGATGAGAAATTTTGTGATTGAATTTTGGCGTTTAGTTTTACCTCAGCGGTTTTTTAGAGCTTAAAATTCATTGAATCAATATTCTGTGGCCTCTCTTCCTTTAAAGGCAGTCGCTGTTATAAAAGTTTCGTTAATATACGTACTTTTTAAACGTAATAATTTTCCTCCGCAAGCCCGCGATGAGTAATTTCGCGAATCAATTTCCGTGTTTTTCTTCCAAGTGCTTTTTTAAAAGCTTTTCATTCATCAAAAGAAAATTTGTTCTTTCTTTACTATTCAAAACGGTCGTTTTTGAGAAAATGGTAACATTTATACGTATTTCTTGCAAGCATAACGTTTTCTCGCTGAAGTCCCGCGATGAGAAATTTCGTGATTCTAGCGACTCGTTTGGTTGTTCCAACGAGGGTTTTTTTGAAAGCCTGTTAGTTTTAATTGTAAATTTGTTTCACTCCTTTCATATGCAAAAGGCAGTTATTGAGAAAATTTCCGTATTCAAACGTATTTCTTGCAAACATAAAATTTTTCATCCGCAGTACCGGGATGAGAAATTTTGCGATTCAATTGTTGCGTTTAGTTTTTCCTCAGCGGTTTTTTAAAGCTTAAAATTCATTGAATGAATATTTGGTCGCCTCTCTTTCTTTCAAAGCAGCCGCTGTTATAAAAGTTTGGTTAAAATACGTATTTGTTTAAACAATAATTTTCTTCCGCAGATTCGGGATGAGAAATTTCGCGAATGAATTGTCGTGTAAGTTTTTCTACCAAGTGCTTTTTTAAAAGCTCTTCATTCATCAAATGAAAATTGTTCCTTTCTTAACCTTTCAAAACGGTCGTTTTTGAGAAAATGTTATCATTTATACGAATTTCTTGCAAGCATAATGTTTTCCAGCCGCAGTCCCGGGATTAGAAATTTCGTGATTAAAGCGACTCTTTTAGTTGTTCCCCCGAAGGTTTTTTTGAAAGCCTGTAAGTTTTAATTGTAAATTTGTTTGACACTTTTCATTTCCAAACGGCAGTTATTAAGAAAATTTTCGTGTTTAAACGTATTTCTTGCAAACATAAAATTTTTCATCCGCAGTACCAGGATGAGAAATTTTGTGATTCAATTGTGGCGTTTAGTTTTTACCTCAGCGGTTTTTTAAAGCTTAAAATTCATTGAATGAATATTTGGTCGCCTCTCTTCCTTTAAAGGCAGTCGCTGTTATGAAAGTTTCGTTAATATACTTATTTTTTAAACATATAATTTTCCTCCGCAGTCTAGGGATGAAAAATTTCGCGAATCAATTTTCGTGTTTTTCTTCCAAGTGCTTTTTTAAAAGCTTTTCATTCATCAAATGAAAATTTGTTCTTTCTTTACTATTCAAAACGGTCGTTTTTGAGAAAATGGTAACATTTATACGTATTTCTTGCAAGCATAAGTTTTCCAGCAGCATAAGGTTTTCCAGCCGCAGTCCCGGGATGAGAAATTTCGTGAATCAATTTTCGTGTAAGTTTTTCTTCCAAGTATTTTTCTAAAAGCTTTTCATTCATCAAATGAAATTTTGTTTTTTCTTTACCAAACCAAACGGTCGTTTTTGAGAAAATGGTATCATTTTTACGTATTTTTTGCAAACATAAAATTTTTCATCCGCAGTACCGGGATGAGAAATTTTGTGATTGAATTTTGGCGTTTAGTTTTACCTCAGCGGTTTTTTAGAGCTTAAAATTCATTGAATCAATATTCTGTGGCCTCTCTTCCTTTAAAGGCAGTCGCTGTTATAAAAGTTTCGTTAACTATACGTACTTTTTAAACGTAATAATTTTCCTCCGCAGGCCCGCGATGAGTAATTTCGCGAATCAATTTCCGTGTTTTTCTTCCAAGTGCTTTTTTAAAAAGCTTTTCATTCATCAAAAGAAAATTTGTTCTTTCTTTACTATTCAAAACGGTCGTTTTTGAGAAAATGGTAACATTTATACGAATTTCTTGCAAGCATAATGTTTTCCAGCCGCAGTCCCGGGATTAGAAATTTCGTGATTAAAGCGACTCTTTTAGTTGTTCCCCCCGAAGGTTTTTTTGAAAGCCTGTAAGTTTTAATTGTAAATTTGTTTGTCCACTTTTCATTTCCAAACGGCAGTTATTAAGAAAATTTTCGTGTTTAAACGTATTTCTTGCAAACATAAAATTTTTCATCCGCAGTACCAGGATGAGAAATTTTGTGATTCAATTGTGGCGTTTAGTTTTTACCCTCAGCGGTTTTTTAAAGCTTAAAATTCATTGAATGAATATTTGGTCGCCTCTCTTCCTTTAAAGGCAGTCGCTGTTATGAAAGTTTCGTTAATATACTTATTTTTTAAACATATAATTTTCCTCCGCAGTCCCGGGATGAAAAATTTCGCGAATCAATTTTCGTGTTTTTCTTCCAAGTGCTTTTTTAAAAGCTTTTCATTCATCAAATGAAAATTTGTTCTTTTTTTACTATTCAAAACGGTCGTTTTTGAGAAAATGGTAACATTTATACGTATTTCTTGCAAGCATAAGGTTTTCCAGCCCGCAGTCCCGGGATGAGAAATTTCGTGAATCAATTTTCGTGTAAGTTTTTCTTCCAAGTATTTTTCTAAAAGCTTTTCATTCATCAAATGAAAATTTGTTTTTTCTTTACAAAAACCAAAACGGTCGTTTTTGAGAAAATGGTATCATTTTTACGTATTTCTTGCAAGCATAACGTTTTCCAGCCGCAGTCCCGGGATGAGAAATTTCGTGATTCAGGCGACTCGTTTCGTTGTTCCCCCGAGGGTTTTTTTGAAAGCCTATTAGTTTTAATTGTAAATTTGTGTGACTCTTTTCACATCCAAACGCTAGTTATTGAGAAAATTTTCGTATTCATACGTATTTCTTGCAAACAAAATTTTCATCCGCAGTACTGGGATGAGAAATTTTGTGATTTTATTGTTGCGTTTAGTTTTTACCTCAGCGGTTTTTTAAAGCTTAAAATTCATTGAATGAATATTTGGTTGCCCTCCCTTCCTTTCAAAGCAGTCGCTGTTATAAAAGTTTCGTTAATATACGTACTTTTTAAACATAATATTTTTCCTCCGCAGGCCCGCGATGAGTAATATCGCGAATCAATTTCCGTGTAAGTTTTTCTTCCAAGTTCTTTTTTAAAGGCTCTTTATTCATCAAATGAAAATTTGTTCCTTTCTTTACCATTCAAAACGGTCGTTTTTGAGAAAATGGTATCATTTATACGTATTTCTTGCAAGCATAACGTTTTCTAGCCGCGACCCGGGATTAGAAATTTCGTGATTCAAGCGACTCGTTTAGTTGTTCCCCCGAGGGTTTTTTTTGAAAGCCTATTAGTTTTAATTGTAAATTTGTGTGTGACTCCTTTCATTTCCCAACGGCAGTTATTGGGAAAATTTTCGATTGATACATTTTTCTTGCAAACAAAATTTTTCATCCGCAGTACCGGGATGAGAAATTTTGTGATTCAATTGTGGCGTTTAGTTTTACCCTCAGCGGTTTTTTAAAGCTTAAAATTCATTTAATGAATATTTGGTTGCCTCCCTTCCTTTCAAAGCAGTCGCTGTTATAAAAGTTTCGTTAATATACGTACTTTTTAAACATATAATTTTCCTCCGCAGTCCTGGGATGAGAAATTTAGTGAATCAATTTTCGGTGTAAAGTTTT